>NW_006408604.1:4834081-4844543 GCF_000296735.1 Chrysochloris asiatica
AATATAATTTCTGTGTATTTTCTCTTTTGTGGCTTAGATTAACTTAATGTTCCATTGTCTCATTACCATTTGCTGATTAGGCACAACTCAAAATGAAAAAGAATAACTGCTACCATCCATAAATTATCAGACTGTAGAATGTGCTAAGTATGAACTTAGGAAAATTGAGAGTTGTCAAAAATGAAATGAAATGCTTAAGGATTAGTAGACAACCTAGGCATTAGTGACTTCAAATGGACTATTATTAGCCATTTTGATTAGAAAATCATATGGTTTTCTATGTTAGAAATGAAAAACCGAAGAGGAATTGTATGCATTCATCATCCAAAGAGTATTTCAAGACCTACCTTGAAGTACAATGCTCTCTGTGATTGGATAATATCCTGTCACGATGACTATTATTCAAATATATGCACCAAACAAAGAAGCCAAAGATGATGAAATTGCAGAATTCTTACCAACTTCTTGAGTTTGAAACTGATCTAACATGCAATCAAGATACATTGATGATTACTGATGACTGGAATGTGAATGTTGGAACCTAAAAGGAAGGACCAGTGGCTGGAAAATATAATGCTCAATATTACATGATAGAATTTTGCAAGGTCAATGACTTACCCATTGCAAATATCTTTTTTCATTGACATAAATGGTGAATATACATAAGGACCTCACCAGATGGAATATACAGGAATCAAATTGACTATATCTGTGAAAAGAGATGATGGAGAAACTCATTATCATCAGTTAAAGCAAGGTGAGGGCTTACTGTGGAGCAGACCATCAATTAACCATATGTAAGTTCAGGTTTAAGCTGAAAAAAAAATTGAAACAAGTCCATGTGAGCCAAATATGACTTTAAGTATATCCCACCAGAATTTCAACACCATCTTAAGCACAGATTTGATGCATTAAATACTAATGACCTAAGGCAGAGGAGTTGTGGTATGACATGAAGAATTTCAAACACGAAGAAAGCAAAAAGTCAGTTAAAAATTAAAAAACAAAGAAAAAAACAAACTAGATGTCAGAAGAAACTCTGAAACTTGCTCTTGAATATAGAGAAAATAAAGTAACCAGAAGAAATTAGGACGATAAAAGAGTTGAATAGGAAATTTCAAAGGGCAGCTTGAAAAGACAGAGTAAAGAATTATTATGGAAAGTGCAAAGACCTGGATTTATTTTACCAAAAGGGAAGAACAAGTTCAGCATTTATCAAGATAGAAGAATTGAAGAAAAAGTTTAAGCCACGTTTACAATACTGAAGGATTCTATGGGCAAAATACTGAATGACACGGGAAGTATCAAAAGAAGATGGAAAAATACAGAGTCATTGTACCAAAAAGAACTGTCGGTGTTCAATCATTTCTAGACGTATTATATGATCAAGAACTGATAGCATTGAAGGAGGATGGCACCTATCATACATAATGTCTCTATAGTAATTGGGCATTTGACATAAAATACATTTGTATCTAATTTGTCTGTAATCAATTTCTTAGTTGGTAATTGCCTGGGATTGATATTTGATGTCAACCATTTTTAAGATTTAGGTGTGTAAACAATATAAAATTGTAATTCTAATTGGAAATACCCTTAAATTACATTAGTTACATTTATTAGAAAGTTGTGGTGCTGTGAGTTAATGCACTGGACTGCAAAGTTGGTTTGAACTGCAAGGTTGGCGGTTCAAGGTCCCCAACTGCTCCTCAGAAACCCTGTACAGGGTCATTATGGGTCAGAATTGACTCGATGACACTTAACAATATGTTGTTTTTGTTAGGTGCCATCAGTGGGTTCCAACTAATAGAAACCCAGTGTAAAACAGAATTAAGCACTGCTTGGTTCTGTGCCATCTTCACACCTGTTCCTATGTGTGAGACCTTTGTTACAGTCACTAGTTCAATCCATGTCAGTGACAGTATTCTTTATTTTTTTTCCCAATGACCTTCTACTTTAGCAAATATGATGTTCTTCTCCAAGGATTAGTTACTCCTGATAACATGATCAGAGTATGTGAGACACATCTCAACATCCTCTTTTCTAAGGATCATCCCAGTTGCACTTTTTTCAACACAAATATTTTTCTGGAAATCTAATATCTTCAACATTCTATATTCTTCTCTTCAACACCACAATTCAGAGGTATCAATTCTTCTCGTATCTTCCCTAATCATTTTCCAGCTTTCCCCACACATACTAAGTGATTGAAAATACTATGGATTACGTCTGGCACTACTCGGTCCTCAAAGAGACAAGTTTGTTCTTTAGCACCTAAAAGAAGTCTTTTGAAGCAGATTTACCCAATGCAATACATCTTTTACTTTTCTTGACTGTTGCTTCCATGGGCACTGATTATAGACATAAGTAAATGAGATAATTTACAACTTCAATCTTTCCTCCATTTATCATGATGTTGCTGTTGGGTCTAGGTGTTAGGATTTTGTTTTCTTTCTGTTAAGGTATAATTCAGTAATTGTTCCAAGTTATATTAATTTTCAGCAAGCAAGGTTGTGTCATTTACATGTAACAGGTTGTGAGTCTTCCTCCAATCCTGATTCCAAGTGCCTCTTGATATAATCCAGCTCCTTGGATTATTTGCTCCTTTTAGTTGATTGACTGATCATAGCAGACCTCATTGTAGAGTTGATTGTATTATATCTCATCATGGGGGATAACTATATCCCAGCTGCCAAGCCACTGAGAATCTTGGCCTAGTCAAGTTGACACAAAACCTTAACTGTCACAGTCAACCCATTTTCAACACAACACCTGTATTATTGTTGTTGTTATTGTTAAGTTCTGTAGAGCCAATTCCAACTCATAGTGATCCTATATAGGGTTTCCAAGGAACAAGTGCTGCATTTGAGCCACAAACCTCATGGATAGCAGTCAAGGTCTTATGTTACAGCACCACATCAGGACTCTATTTCCTTAAACCATACATAGCCTCTAAATAAAGACTATTATAAAGTCATACTCGTGCCTAACATGGGTACAGAGGAAAATGCACTAACCCTATTTATATCTTATGTTTTTTTAAGTGAACATAACAAAAATATTTGAAGCACACTCACAAATAAAAAATACTTACAATAATTACATTCTTCATTTCTGCACTGGTCATGAGTATGGTATTTAGAACTGCCTTCTTCCACCACCCATTCTGTATTCCCTTTGCCCTCAGCAAGGATCTCAGTTGCTTATGGCTGTTTGCCTGGTGGAGTGACCCAAATCTTCATTCCTTAAGGGTTTGGGCCATTATCAGTTTAAATCTTAAAAGGAATAGAATTGCATCATATTTTCAACTGTTCAATACTCAATAATACAATCTTTATTTTATTGTTTATTCAAAAATATGCCATTGGCAGTCATGCTGGGATTGGGTTGCTATAGTTTACCATGGACTTTAATCACAGCATATGGCAGTAAAATGAGATGTTTTAGGAATTCTCCTGGATTCCACACATATTCTTCCTTACCTCCATTACATAATGTCAATTTGATTTCTCCTTGGTAATCAGAATCAAACATGCCACCCAATGCAATAACTGTATTCTTTGCCTTTTGATCTAAAGACATGAGGAGTCCAATGTGGCCAGAGGGTATTCTTTTGAATTGCTGTTGTGTTTCTAAGTGGGAGAATTTCTCCCTTTGGAACTAAAATATTCAGACCCAAAAAGCTGTTCTAGCCATCATGTGTAATTCCCACCAAACGGTGTTTCTGTCCTGAATCTGGGTAAGAGAAAGTGGAAGAAGATACAGATAGAATGATCAAATTCAGGTCTGGGTGTTAGCAGAGTTCACTGTAATTATAAACACTTGAGCCTCTATCATGGGCATAAAATTAACCATCTCAGAAGCAGGAGGGGATCTCACTACCAACAAAGAGCAAGGAGTAGAGCATGTCCTTTGGACCCTGAGACTCCTGTGCCTTGAACCTATTTGACCCAGGTAGAGAAAGCTGTGACACCAAAGGAGTGACAGAGGAGCAACAGCAGCAGAACCAAGAACCCAAGCCTAAGACTCAGCAATGGACTTCTCAGTCCACAAAGTGAGTAAAGCTGAGTGACTTTTGGCAGGCTTTTTAGAATGGTGTGCATCCAGGTACTTAAGTTGTGCAACTAAGTTAGCTGACCCATGGAGCTAGAGCTAAATACCTTTGGGCTGAGGCTTATGGTGGAGTGGAGAGGCATGTGGATTTTTTTTAACTGCTGACTGGAATAACTGCATCCTGAACATTTTCTGATCTGTTTTATAACCTTTTAACTTCACTAATAAGCCCCATAACTGGTGTCTGAAATCTGTGTGGCCATTGCAATGGATTATCAAACCCAACTGAGGAGTAGAGAGGGTTGTGGAAGGAGTGGTTGAAGCCACATATTTTTGCAACCTCCAATAAGGTAAACTGACACAGTGAAAGCAGCAGTGGACTCAGTGTAACAATTATGAGAATGGTGCAGGATCAGGCAGTGTTTTGTCCTGCTGTTCATAGAGTTGCTATGCGTTGGAGCTAACTCAATGACACCTAACAACAACAACAATCATGAAACAACAATGGAGAAAATTAACTGACTAGATAGAACCTGGGGGGAAATGCTTTCAATTAAATTAAAGTAACCCTAAAATAATTCATCTGCAGAGCATTTAAAACCATGCTTTATGTCAATAGGATAAACAACCCAATTTACAATTAGGCAAAAGTCATTTGACAAAATTGCCAAAAAAATTAGTGGAAATGGCAATCAGAATGACCAATAATGATATGTCAACAACATCAGTACCAGAGAAATCTCAAGACCACAGTCATAGACCTACAAAAGGACAAAAATTAACATGTCAGTGATCCATATCATATTCAGATCTGGAGCAATGATATTTCATACACACTGTTGGTGGAAATAAAGGGTGGAGTTGGGAAAACAAGTGAGAGGGCTGCTGATTCTCTAATCCAAGAAAGAAATAATAAAAAGATACACCTTCCAGAATTACTTCACTCAAGATTATCAGTTTAAATCTTAAAAGGAATAGAATTGTATCATATTTTCAACTATTCAATACTCAATAATACAATCTTTATTTTATTTTTTATTCAAAAATATGTCATTTCTCTTTGTGTATTCTTCAATAGTTGCCTATAAAATACATAAACCATGAAAAAGACTCAAAACTTAGAATAGGATTCTGCAACAATTATTTAGACTACATATGGACTAGAGACTTGGGTGGTCTCACTGCATACCTTGTAATTAAAATACAAGCTTATTGGTATTTAAAGCAGGTGTGAACTCAAACTGTTAATTGCACTATAAATTCATGCTCTTGCACCTGAAGAGGATTCGTTGGTATGCACATTTTCAAACATTTTACAAAAGAATTACCAACATATGCTGTATATTATGTGCCATTAAGTCACATAATAGGCAACATTGATTTGCCAATATAAGTGTGGTGCAGGTGTTAAGTGGCATTACAGATGTGATATGACTGAAAAAACTCTGTAATTCCATGCTGCAGGTAGATTTATTTTCCCAGAAACTTTCTTCCAAACTGTTCCACAGCTCAAGATCATTCAATTGAAGATAAAAGAGATTATATTAAAGACAGACAATTATTTTTTTAAAAAAATGTTTAAAAGCCAGAAATCTACCCCCATAAGGTTGGAAGTTACAATTTCCTTTTGAGGTCTTGAATTATACCTTGAACTTTGATAAAAGTTTGATAAACCTGTTTATCACCAGGAAAGCAATCATTTCTCCAGAAGATCTTGATATTAGATGTTTAGATGTTTACACCTATCTCCTATATCAAAGCACTGCTCTAGTAAAAGGTAATGAATCCAGGACATCATTACATGGAAAATGTTCAATTTAGTCCTTTTTAATACTGTATTTATAGTGAGTTGAAATGTAATGTAACTAGACTTATGCAAATGCTAAACATTCAAATGATTTTGAATCTTCTTTTTAAAAAGTATAGACTCTGAAAACTAAGATAAGGTTTTCCTTAATAACAAGATTTTGTCCTTTAAAAATTTCATCATGTCTTAGCCAATGACCTATTAAGACCACAAGCACATTGTGGAAACTTTAGGGCAGACTCCAGGGATCGGTGTCTAGCTTTATGATGGTACTCCAGGTATTGCTTTAGGCAAGAGAGACAAATATTGACTGCTAAACTCAGAGTTGATTTGATGAAATCAACAAACTCAATATGACCTTTGAAAATTGCTACACAAAGACAGTTTGTTTATTTCAATCAACAGAAAATTTACTTATTAAATAATAGAAAATAAATATGTAAACACATATTAAGAATACCAAAGAGGAAGGTAAAACTACTATGAATTATCTTTTTTTCCATGTCACATTGTGTCTACTTGAAACAACCAATGTGATTTGGAAGAGATACTCCAAACAATGTAAATGTTGCCGTTATATGATGTCAAGTTGGTTTGGATTCATAGTGACTCAAGATAGGATTTCTAAGGCTGTAAATCTTTATAGAAGCAGAAGGTCTCATCTTTCTTTTGAGGAGTGTCTGGTGGATTTGAACTGCTGACCTTTCAGGTAGCAGTCCAATGCATTACCTACTATGAGGGCTCTTTAACAAATGTGAATAGAAGACAAAATAATATCAGTGAATTTAAAGCTAATTGACAAGTTCTGGCACCTGACTGTAACATAAATTTGAATACATTACCATGATACTGATTCATAAATCTATTATTTACAAAAAGCACAGTTACACTTCCCAATTGTGTTTTGAATCATTAAAAATCCCCATGTTTAAAGTTACATATCCATTTTTAAAGTTCAATTAAATTAGTAATAGATAGTTTAGAAGAAAGGAAACATCCTTATAGTCTCAATTAATGTTCGAAGTTGCTATTATACATGTTTTTAGAAAGTGATCACAGACAAAGCATCTTGGTGGTGGTGGTGGTGGTGTGCCTTGCACCTTAGTAACAGGTAATTATTAGACAGGTATGGAGTCAGACCTATTTAGTTATTGTCAGATGAATATTTACCAAAAAAGAAAAACATTGGAATCACTTGACCATTTATACAAAGTGAACACTCTTTACCTTAAACAGTGAAAATTCAGTATTTTATTTCTATATAAGAAGGAATAGATAACTTCAGGCTTCAAATAATAAAATGACATAGGTCATAGCTATCACACTCTGTTCAATTCTCCTTCATATAAGCATTATTTATGTGTAAGAGAGGACTCCTGATTTGGCACTAACTGTAGAATCAGCACTGGAATACGAAGCACAAGGTCGGTAGTTCAAACCCACCAGCTGCTCCTTGAAAACCTTATACAGGTGACCAGACTCAATGGCACTTAACAACAACGACATATGTAAGAGAAGCGTTTCTCTCATGGTTGAAAGATAGTGGAACAAATCTCCCTAACATATATTTCAATTCAAATATCATAAAAGGAGAATAAGAATACCTTTCTTAGATTCATTTTCCTGCTTCTTATTGCTTTGGAATTATAATTATGTGGTATCTATCCTTTAATTGAGTCCTGGTGTGGCACTAATGTGCTGGACTGTGAAGTCAGTTTCAACTGCAAGGTTGGTGATTCAAGCTCACCAGTAGCTCCTTGGAAACTCTATACAAGCTCGTTATGGCTTGGAACCAACTTGATGGCACTTAAGAAAAACAACGGTAACAATATCCTTTAATTACCATACTTTGCTCTTATTGGTTTACATTTTTTTAAAGCTTTTATTGTGAATTGAGTGAATGAAGGTTTACAGAGCATATCATCAGTTTTACATTAAGCAACTCATTGCAATAATCAGAATCCCCTTCATGTATCTTTAGCTAACAGTATTCACCTCTATTACCTTTTGTTTTGTTTTGTTTTTTTACATACACATACTGCATTGAAAACACATAAATGTCCAAAGGGTGAATTTTGCAAGCCAGCCTCCTGTTTTCAGGCACACTGCCTGTCTTAGTCCATGGGCCTATAGGGCTCTGCTGCTCTCTCTATGCCACCGCCTCCCCCACCATCTCTGTTGTCACCACTTTTCTAGTTAGAATTCCTTGCTTCTCTCATGCTTTCCCCTCTTAATGTTCCAAGAGTCCTCTGTTCCGGAAATGATAGATTAACTGATCCACACTTTTACATTTACACCTCTTCTACATTTACAGTTGTGACAATCACCATTAGATCTGATAACCATTACTCACAATTGAATCATAAAATCCTATCCCCCTCATCACCAAACCCATCTGGACAAGAGGAAAACTATTCATTGGGAGTTCTATCTTACTTTCCTCATTCTGATACTAAGCACTCTCATGAGAGCTTATAAGCCAGCCACTTTGTGCCTTTATAGCCCCCCCAATTTTGATAGCCGATGTCAAAGTTGCTCAGCCCTACCAATCGAGTGAACTGAGAAAACATGCTTTACCCTTGATAAGAACCCTTCTCTGTTCAGTTATAATTTTGGGCAGCTTCATCTATAAACAAAGGTTTAGTTGATCCAGTTGTACAAATGAATGCGTGTTCCCTGTATCATACGTTATCACCATCTGTTTGCATTCTAGTCCACAAGCCATCCAAGCTAGATCAAATGGATACTATCTACAAGTTAGGAATTTCTCACATTCCTTTACCCTCTTCAGATGAGCTGGATGCTTCACTTTCAACTGTAGCCTCCAGTGACTAAGTCACTGTCCTTAGTCTCAGGAGTTCACACATCTCCCTCAACTTCAAATCAGCCAGCCCATCCTCTTCTCTCTTTCATGTCAAGGTCATCGGGTGTCTATGCAACATGGCCAATCTCAGCCCATGTTGTCTTTGCTGCATTTCCCCAACTTTCACTCACAAGTTGACTAGGACAGTCACCAGCGAGCACACAAGACTCCTTGTGTGTTTCCTTTGAGTTTCAGTTTTAGAAAGGGATTTACCCTGATGGACTGACTTTTCTTGCTTTGATGGCTCCAAGGCAAACAGCTTGCTTGATATTATTACAGTCAGCTTTTTTTTTTTTTTCCCCACCATTGACCTTTCTTTCAAGAAGAATCTTATGTTCCTCTAGCCATTCTGGTTTGGTCTACATGTCTTTTACATGGCTCACATCCAAAGGTTCTGGGTGGGGTTCAGGATTCCACCTAAGGCCCAAACTCAGAAAAGGATTAACAAGTAGCCTGTTTCCCTGGGCACATTCTAGTACCCTTTTAGATGTAATCAGTTATAGGCTGAATATAGGTTTACATGGTTTCTGGAATCATAATTCCCAATATTCATTTCTATCCCACCTAATCGTGTATATTATAATAGTAAGAAGGGGAAAGCAATTTCCACAAAACAGTCAAGCACCTTAACATCATTTTCCCTCCTATACCCACTCAGACTATGTCTCAATCCCCATATCATGGAGCCCTGTTGTTCTAATGCTGTGCATACATAACAATATACCTCTAACACATTTAGCCCAAGTATGCCTCCCTAAGACTTTCCTACCATACCTGTTCCTCTACTCCACCATTGTTGTACATTGCCCTCCCCCTTATATTTATTGCACTCCCTGTCACCTGAGTCAACATGAATCTATTCCCTCACCTGTGAGTTACTGGTTCCTCCCTCCTGGTAGCCATCAAAGAATTATTCTTTTAGTATAGGAATATATTCTTAAGCTTTTTCATTATGCAATATTTGTCTTTTGGTGCTTGACTAATTTCAATAACCACCACTGGTCTGTTAGTTTGTTGCACTCTGGTGACTTGTGATTCTGGAAGCTATGCCCCTGGTATTTTAAATACCAGCAGGATCACCCATGGTGGACAGGTTTCAGATGAGCTTCCAGATGAAGACAGACTAGGAAGAAGGAGTGATGAACTACTCCCAAATATTTAGTCACTGAATACCTTATGAATAGCAGAAAAACACTATCAGATATAGTGCCACAAAATGAGTCCCTCAGGTTGGAAGGCACTCAAAATGAGACTGGGGAAGAGCTGCCTCCTCAAAGTAGAGTTGACCAAATGGAGTAAAGTCCATGGGAGTAAAGCCCACGGGACCTTCATTTGTTGATGGGGCACAACTCAAAATGAAGAGAAACAGATGTAAATATCCATTAATAATCAGAACATGGAATGTACTAAGTATGAATTTAGGAAAATTAGAAATTGTCAAAAATGAAATGGAACGCATAAGCATTGATATCTTAGGCATTAGTGAGCTGAATGGACTGGTATTGCCATTTTAAATCTGACAACTACATGGTTTACTATGCCAGGAATGACAAATTGAAGAGGAATGGTGTTGCGTTCATTGTCAATAAGTACAGATCCAGATCAGTCATGAGGTACAATGGTGTATGTGATAGGATACTATCCATGGGCCTACAGGGAAGCCCAGTTAATACCACTATTATTCAAATTTATGCACCAACCACTAAAGCCAGTGAGGATGAAATAGAAGAATTGTACAA
>NW_006408604.1:4856683-4858359 GCF_000296735.1 Chrysochloris asiatica
GTGGAGGGTCAGAGAAAAAGAGGAAGACCCCCAATGAGATATATGGCCAAGTGGCAGCATCATTGGACTCAAGCATGGCATCAGTAGTGAGGTTGTCCAGGATCGGGCAGTGTTTCATTCTGCTGTGCATAAGGTCGCTATGGGTCGGCATTATGTACTTCTCCAGGGATTGGTCCTTCCTGATAACATGTCTGAAGTATGAGAGACACAATCTTGCCATCCTGGCTTCTAAAGAGTATTCGGTTCGTACTCTTCTCAACACTGATGTGTTTGTTCTTCTATTGGTCCACATTGTTTTTAATAGTGTCTCCAACATCATAGTTCAACTGCATCAATTCTTCTAGTCTTCTTGATTCATTGTTTTAAATTTCTGAACCATTCCCTGTGGATGTGTGGTTGCAGCCATTTTAAAAATTATCTAAGTAAAGCTTTACTTGCATGTGATATCCATAATATTGTTTAAAGATTTCAACATTCCAATGGGTCACTTTTGTTTGGAATGGGCACAAATATAGATTTTTTTCCAATCAGTTTAGTAAGTAGCACTCTTCTAAATTTCTTGGCACAGATGAGTCCAGTGTTTCATCAGTTTGTTGAAAGATTTTGATTTGCATTCTGCCATTTCTGAAGCTTTGTTTTTCACAAATGCCTTCAATGTAGCTTAAATTTCTGCCTTCAGTACCATAGGTTATTGATCATATGCTACCTCTTGAAATACTTGAACATCATCCATCTCCTTTTGGTACAATGACTGTGAACACCTTCCACGTTTTATTGATGCTTTCTGCTTTATTCCATATTTTTCTCAGAGAATTCTTCAATATTGCATGTTGAGGCTTGAATTTTTTCCCTCAGTTCTTCCAGCTTGAGAAATGCTTAATGTGTTGATACGCTGAACATGTTCTTCACTTTTGATTTTCTGACTCCAAGTCTTTGCACATTTTATTATAATACTTTACTTTGTCTTCTTTGGCTTCTCTTTGAAATATACTGTTAAGCTCTTTTACCTCTTCATTTGTTTCAGTCACTGTAGCATATCTACCTTGGAGAACAAATTTCATACTCTCTCTAAAAGGTCATTTTTATCTTTTATTCCATTCCTGTCTTTTTAATGATGTTCTGCTTTATTCCTTTACAATGTTTTTAATGTTATCCCACAACTCTTCTAGTGTTCATTAGTATCTAGTGCAGCAAATCTGTTCTTGAGATGGTCTCTAGATTCAGGTAAAATATATTCCATATCATATTTTTGCTCTCATGGACTTGTTTTAATTTTCTTCAGTTTCAGCCTGAAATTGTGTATGACAAATTGATGGTTTGTTCTACTGTGTGCCCTGGCTTTGATTTAGCTGATGATATTGAGCCAATTCATCATATCTTCTCACAGATGTAATCAATTTGGTTCCTGTGTATTCCATCTGGTGAGGTCCATGTATATGTTCTTGTTGTTAGGTGCCATTGAGTCGCTACCGACTCATAGCGACATTATGTACAACAGAATGAAACACTATCCAATTCTGGGCCAACCTCACAATTATTGCTGCCACTGATGCTGCCACTCTGCCAATCTATCTCGTTGGGAGTCTTCCTCTTTTCTCTGACCCTCCACCTTACCAAACATGATATCCTTCTCCAGCGACTGGTCCCTTCTGATAATATGTCCAAAGTTTGAAAGA
>NW_006408604.1:4859369-4861432 GCF_000296735.1 Chrysochloris asiatica
ACTTCCCCAGTCGAATTATGAATACTTTTCAATCTGAGGGTATCATCTTCTGTCAGTTTACCTGATAGTGTTCTGCTGGTATTCATAATATTTTCATCTTCTGGTACCATGTCTGACAATGTTTGCTGTTATTCTTAAGGTTTTAATTTGCTTAATATTTAGAAGCAGTCCACCTCTCCTTCTTCCTTGTCTTTCTTCCTATTCTGGAAACTCTCTTGAAACCTGTCTACCAGGGGTGACCCTGCTAGCATTTCAAATATAAGTGACACAGTTTCCAACATCACATCAACATGTAAGTCACCATAATATGACAAATTGACAGACAAATAGTAGAGGAACATGGTAATACCAGTGAATTCCATAATCTTGGGCTCATTGCCACATTTCATTTGCTATGAAGTGAGTCATTTGATTTGAAGCAATACTGTGTAGGATATCATGGCAGTGCATAAGGCATTCTGTCAGTCCACAGGTGGTAGTTTTTGCAGAAGGATTGCCTACAGGAAAATCGATATCCAGATAAGTGTTTACTCCAGCAAGCAAGTAGTCTGATGTAATCAGCCTGCCAACAGGTTGCTGGCTGATCCTCCCTATCCTGGTAATCTTCAGCAGCCTAACATCTTACCTGTAATACTTGCCATGCTGCTTGCTGTCTAACCTACTGATTCTGGTTTGTCAGCCTTGCAGCTACGATTGTCAGAAAACTCCAGCCGGATATTTAACCCATGCATTTGGGACTGACCAACTCTACAACTGTGTGATTGATTTTCTTGATATAAATGTCTCTTCATATTTACTTACAAAACTTCACTGGTTTTGCTTCTCTAGAGAACCCAGCCAAAGACATTTGGTACAAGAGTGGGATCAGAGGAGGACCAGATGCTAGACTCAGCCCCAGCCACAGCAGAAATCAAACAAGACTTACCTGAATACCCAATGTATTGGAAGCCAGCCTCACCCCTATGGAAGCTTTCTTTCAATTGATTGGCTGCTTATAGCAGATCTCATCATAGAGTTGATTACATTAAGTGAGTTCTCAGCATGAGGATAACTACATTTCAACCACCAAACCACTGAGAATCCTGGCTCTGTCAAATTGACAAGTATTATCATAACATATTAGTAGCAAGTCCCCTAGATGGCTTTGAATTTTTTTCACCTCCAGATAAGTACATGGAGCCCTGGTGGTACCCTTGTGCAATGTCCTCTCACATTGAATTCGAATTGTTACATAGTGGGCCAGTAAAATAAAGCAATGATGGTTGTGTGACTTCTGAGGTTAGGTTATAAAACATAAGTGCAATTTCTGCTTTACTCTCTCTTGGACTGCTCATTCTGTGGTAACCTAACTGCAGGACACAAGGACAATCATGAGAAGCTCCCCTTGACAAAGAACTCAAAACTCCTGCTAACAGCCAACAAAAAACTCAGGCCTCCACAAAGCAGCTATATTGGAAGCCATCTTTTAAACAGATTCTTCAGCCCCAGAGTAAAATCTTCAGGTTATTGCAACGCCAGTCAATACCTTGAATGCAGCCTCCTGCCAGATCCTGAGCTGGAACTATCCAGGTAAGCTACTCACAGATTCTAGACTATCAGAAATTATGCTAGGATAACAAATAGCTGCATTTTTAGCTGTTACATTTTGGAGTATTTTACTACACAGCAATAGATAACTAATGTAATATGACTATAACAATATTAAGTAACAATGATATTTGTAATATTTAGAGTCATAGAATGGAAATGATTAGGCTCCTATTCTGTTAAGAGCAACAGTAACTATTCACCAAATATTAGTTCTGTGTCAGATTCTAATATAGACACTTTGGTGGATAAAATAACAGATTTGGTTTCTAACTTCAAATTGATAATATACTATATCTATGTCTATATCTATATATATGGAGCTCTGGTAACATAGTGGTTACGAATCAGACTGTGAACCACAAGGTTAGCAGTTCGAAACTACCAGCTGTTCCACTGGAGAAAGATGAGGCTTCCTGCTCCTGTAAAGATTTATAACCTTGGAAACCCTGTACAGGGTCGCTATGAGTTGGAAC
>NW_006408604.1:4864189-4865325 GCF_000296735.1 Chrysochloris asiatica
GGAACCAACTTAACAACAACAAAAGATTGACAGCCTTGGAAACCCTATACAGGGCTGCACTGAGTTGGAACTGACTCAGTGACACACCAATACTACTACCTCTAACCCTCAGTGGTGGAACTTCATTAGTAGAAGAGAGATATGTATCAAACAAAAGCCAGGATACAATTTTCTAAAGACAGGCAAATAAATAATGAATTATCACACATAGATTGTACGATCTGAAAGTTATTAGTATATATTTATGCAATACTAAAGACAACCTGGACACAATTTAATATATTTGTTTATTCTGAAAGCATTTCATGCTAGAATAATACATTGGTATAGTTTCACAAATCATTGCACAGTACAGAGTGTGACTGACAATGTTAGAAATATCTATTTAATCAAAACAGGCTAATAATGAATTAATTATCTAAAAGTAGCAGTAATTTAAGTAAACTCATCTGTGTATAAATGGGAGATATCAGATGTAGGCTTAAAAAACATAAATACAACTATAAATTTAGGATGAAATTTGGAGAAAGGCAAAGATATTTCATTTAAATAAATAGTTGTGGAAATTTGACATGTTCTAGACATAGTATTAGGTGTGATGAGTAAAAATATCCTCTCCAAGAGAGGACATTTTTGCCAGAAGATGAAAGTACATTCAATTCTCTAAAAACATTTCTTATTCCTTTATAAAATCTAAGTTCTTAAATTTCTACTTTGTTCAGTAAAAGGACAATTCCCATTGAAAACACAGAATCAGATTTAAAGGACCTAATTAAACTCTTTATTTTCTCCTTTACTCAACTTCCTTCATTCTTCAGTTTCTATTTTGGTTGTTGTTAACTGCCATTGAGTTGGGTTCTGACTCATAGCAGCCCTGTAAAGGGTATCTAAAGCGTAGCTAGTAAACTTGAACCTCTGACTTTACAGTTTCAAACTGACTTTGCATTCCAGTGCATTAACCCACAGCACCACACCAGGATTCCATTAATGTATCAAATATAAAGAGATCTACCTCAACTAATAAAATTAGCAATACCTAAAATTGAAACCACCACTCATCTGTCAATTTGTCATACTGTGGTGGCTTGTGGTTTGCTGTGATTCTGAAAGATAAGCCACAGGTATTTTAAATACCA
>NW_006408604.1:4872870-4883713 GCF_000296735.1 Chrysochloris asiatica
ATGAAACAGATTGGAGTTAAACTGGTTTTTGATAATTGTATATAAGATTTGAATAAAAGAAAGAAGAGAGAGAAACTATTCTTCATGAAAATATAAAAACCCACATTATAATGAAATAACAATAGATAAATAGTCGTATAAATATAAATTTATCTGTAGGAGAGATTTTGATTTACAGAATAGGCATGGATACAGATGTATAGTGCACAGTCTGTCAGAAATGACCTGATTATCAGGTATAACTGATTGTAATAGCATTCAAAGGACCTACAAATGATTTTAAACAGTGAATATGCCTTGATATTTCCACTAATAGAGAATGAGACTTATTTTTGACAGCACCCATAACTCTTAGAAAATTCTTACTCATCTTGAGCTGAAATGTCTTTCCTGAACTTCAACACTCACTATGACTTTTGTAGCACAAAAGAATTATCATGGAATCTTTAGGTTTTAATAGAACCTGTATCTGCACCAGCCAGTTGATTCTCATAAATTCACACAACACATGACCATATATCTTATGCCTGAATAGCTCTTCTAATATGGTTTTCAACCAGTTCTTCAAGCATCATTGTTTGTCTTTAGAGAGTTATGACTGCTAACTAGCTTGCAAGCTCCAAATCTTACTTTCTTAGTCTATAAACGAGCCAGATTTAGACCTTTGGGTGATGGAGACAATTTAAATAACGGTAAATCTTCTTCATATGGAAACTTTTTAAATATTAGAAGAGGATATATTGTTTATTTTTCTTCTAATAGAGGATAGAAAAATTTAAGTCACTCATTTTGACTCATGGTATCTGTAACCTTCTTTAGTGTCATGCTTCAAAATGAGGGGGAAATAATGTTCCAGTTTGGTTTCTTTCATGCACAATAAAGCAGTTTTACTTACCAATCGGGCTGCTTATCTCAGGGTCAGCAGTTCACAACTACCAGCTGTTCCATGCTAGAAAGATGAGGTTTTCTGCTCTGGTTAAGATTTACAGACTCAGAAACCCTGTAGAGGATTGCTATGAGTAGGAACCAACTCCACAGCACATAACCACCACCACCACTCATTTACTTTTTGATATTTATGTTTCTTTAATTTCCTAAATTCCTTTAACTCTTATTTGGTAGCATTCTTACAGTTGAGTTTATTGTTTACAATAATTTCCAGTCACTGTAAGTATGTTACAGCCCTCACCTCATCATCTTTATTGGTGAGCTATAAAACCTAGTAAAACCTAGCATCTAACTCCACCATAATTCAGATTGCAATAAATACTCCTGACAACTTAAATTTTGGATTTTGGGGTCTATTTTTTTTTAATGTGTGTAATAGAAAATTTAGATGTTATTGTTCCAATCTCTTTAATTATTCAGGCGAAGAAATTCAATATTCAGCCTGAGAAAACTTACTTGATTAAGCTAATACAGTTAACTTTTCGCAAAGCTAGGAGAGTATGTCTATCCAGACAATTATTTTTTGGAAATTGTTTTTACTTTTTTTGCTGAATATACATTTTCAATATGAGGGAAATACCTCTCTTTTCAGAAACAGTGTCTTGTTGCCTTGATTTTCTGGTTCATTTTCCATATTTTCAATAATTGCTTTGGTTTCTGTTATTAATATGTTGTTGTTAAGAGTCATTGTGTCAGTTCCAACTCATAACAAACCTGTGTAGAGTTTCCAAGGAGCAGTAGCGGTAGGTTAGAAATTCAGATCTGGAGGTTAGCAGCTTAACACTTGAATCTCTTCCTGTGTCACTGCTACATACCTCTTTACTCTGCTAATCCCCCTCTTATATGTTGTTGTTGTTGTTGTTAAGTGCCCATTGAGTCGGTTCTGACCCATAGTGACCCTGCAAAGGGTTTCCAAATAGCAGCTGGAGCATTTGATCAGACGACCTTGCAGTTCAAATGACTTTGCCGTGTTGCGCATTAACCCACAGCACCACATACCCTCTTATATATTGCCTTCCAAATTCAGAGATGTGAGAAAAGGGGAAATTATTCACTGAGTAGAAAGTACTACTGGTGGGACTGCTAACCATGAGGTCAGTAGTTCAAACCCGGCACTTTTTCCTAGGAAGCCCTATACAGGGTCGCTATACAATGGCACTTAACAACATAGGGAAGACCTGTATTAACTTGGATGACAGGAGGGATTATCTCCATTCTTGGAAAAGTGGACTTTTCTTTTGTTTGTTTGTTTCACTGTTTTTCCATCCAGATTCTGATGATAATTTATTACTTTGCTTTTATAGTTTTGTGTATCCCTTCCAGCTTCTTTTGATGCTTTCTGCACCATCCAATATTTTGCCCATGTTGTTGTTGTTGCTATTAAGTGTTGTACAGCTAGTTTTCACTCATATCAATCCTATATAACATTTTCAAGGAGTGGCTGGTGGGTTTGAACTGACAGTAGAATCCTTCAATATTACAACTTGAGGTTTGACTCTTCTTCATTTCTTTCAACTTGAGAAATGCTGAGAATGTTCTTTCCTTTGATTGTCTAACTTCTGGTCTTTACCTATATCATTATAATACTTTTTCCTCCCCAAATGCTTTTTGAGATCTTATGTTCAGCTCTTTCACTTCATCATTTATTGTGACTTTAACATCTCTACATTCAAAAGCAATTTCAGAGTCTCTTCTGAGATCTATTTTAGTCTTTTCTTTCTTGCTTGTTTTTTAGATGAACATTTGCTTTCTTCATGTATGATATTCTTGATGTCATCCCACAACTTTTATGGTTTTGTTCTTGAGGTGGTTTCTAAATACAAGTAGTATATATTCAAGGTCCTTTTTTCACTCTCATGGACTTGTTTCAAGTTTCTTCAACTTCAGCCTGAATGTGCATATGAGCAATTAGTGCTCTGTTCCACAATCAGCCTCTGGTTTTGCTTTGGTTTATGTTATTGAGCGTCTTCATTGTCTCTTCTTACAAATGTAGTCAATGTGATCTCTGTGTATTCCATCTGGAGAGGTCGAGGTGTATAACCACCATTTATGTTGTTGAGATAAGTTATTTGCAATGAATAAGTCATTTGTCTTTCAAAAATCATGCGATCTCTAGTATAGTTTCTATCATGAAGGCCATAGTTTCCAACTAGCAATTTTCCCTCTTTGTTTCCAACTTTCACATTTTTATTATCAGTGCATCTTGATTACGTTTGATTAATTTCAAATTGAAGAAGTTGGTAGAATTCTTCCATTTCTTCATCATTGGCTTTAGTAATTGGTGTGTACATTTGATTTAAATTAGCATTAATGGTTCTTCTTTAAAGACATATGGATATTATTCCATCACAGATAGCAACGTACTTGAAATGTTCTTTTTTGGTGATGAATGTGACGGAATTTATCATGAATTTGTCATTTTGGACATATGTAAACCATGTGATTTTCTTATTCAAAATGGTCAGTCCATTTCAACTCAAGAATGCCTATGATATCAATTATTATGTTTTTCATTTCATTTCTGATAACAATTTTCATAAACTCATCCTTTGTACATTCCAATTAATGGATGTTTGCAGCTGTTTCTTCGTATTTTGAGTTGTGCCCCATCAGTAAATTAATGTCTAGAAAGCTTTGCTCCACCCATGACATTAAATACCTCTAATTTGATGAGCCAACATTTCCCTGGTGATGTTCTGAGTGCCTTCCATCCTGAGGGGCTCATCTTTTGGCACTATATCAGACAATGTTCTGCTACTATTTTTAAGGCTTTCAGTGACTACGAACCATTCAGAAGTGGTCTGCCTCTCCATGTTCCGAATCTGTCTTAGTCTGGAAGCTCTGCAGAAATCTATTCACCATGGATGATCCTGTTAGTAATTAAAATACTGGTTGCATAACTCCCAGCATCGCAACAATACAACAGCCACCACAGTATGACAAACTGACAGATAAGATGTGCATCCAAACACATAGTATACCAATAATAACTATTTTATACATTAAAAAACTTTTAAACAAAAATATAGAATGTTTATCATTTATTAATATATTGTATTTTTCTTTTAAAATAGATCCATACATATAAAGTTATTGCAGTTATATACATGCATTATGCCTATACCACAATAATATTTTTTAAAAATCTATTGAGCATTTATTATGTTTCAAGCAATATTTCAGATCTAATGATACCTCAACAGACAGAGCTTACATTCCAGTGAAGAGACTAGCAATAAAAAATAAGATAATGAAACTGTTTTGTCTCAGACAGTGATAATGTTTGGGTATTAAATTAAAATATGTAAGAGGTTATAAGGTGTTCTAGGAAGTAATAGTGCATGGTTAAGTTACTGGCATGGCATTGTAGGATCAGCATCAGACTGCTAACCACAAAGTCAGCAGTTCAAACCCACTAGTTACTCTTCGGAAGCTCTATACAGAGTTGCTATGAGTCAGATCCAACTTAATGGCACTTAACAATAATAACAACCAGGAGGCACTTCACCAAAGACTGTATGGAGTCAGGCTCTGTCATGGAGTTATTTTGAGTAAGAATATTTCATGCAGAAGAAATAAGTATAGAACATACCTCTTGAGAGGAAAATGTTTCTGGCAAATCTAAGGAAAATGAGACAAGAGTGGTTACAGTATAATGAGTTATGAGGAGAGGAGTAGGTGATGAAGTGTGAGAGGAAATACTAGTCATGTCTTCTAGGACTTTACAGAACATAGTAATGATTCAAGCATTTGCTTAACATGAAATGGAAATTCATTGAAATGCTCTGCTGGTGGAGTGACATGATTTTACATTTGAAAGAAGAGGTCTTGTTATTGATTTGAGAAGACATGGAGGCTCAAGAGCATAAACAGGGAGACCATTTTGGAGGCTATTGCAATTTCAACAAAAATAGATGGTGGCTTGAACCAGGAGATAAAATGGAAGTGACAATAAATTAAATGATGCTGGATCTATTTTGATGGTAGAGCTAATGAGCTTTACTGAGATACTTTATGTAGGGATTGAGAGAAAAAGAAAAAACAATTTTAGTATCTTTGGCCCAAGTGATCAGAGGACTGAGATGCAATCTATAGAATTTGGGTAGAAATTGATTGGAACAGATCTGAAGAAGAAAATTAGGAATTTGATTATAGAAGAACAAATCAATATTATGAGACAGTTATAGTCAGGAAACAAAAAACCTGATATTTCTCAATCTACAGAAGGCATGTAAAGCCATGAAGCCAGATGAGAACCCCTAAGTGTCAGTATAGATTAAAAAAACAACAACAAAAACAAAAACAACAACAACAAAAAAAACCCAAGAAGTGTCAAGTACAATATTAGACACTAAAGATGAAAAGAACCAGAAATGAACCATCTAATGAGTCAAAATTATGACTAGGAAAACTGTATGAAGGAAATAGATAATTCCTCTAAAGTAAGAAAGCATTTGATAGAACATATTTGTAAGATTCACGGCCTGAGACAGATGTGATCACATACGCTTGTGGAAGCTTTCATCATGTTACTTAGGTTTTCTCTGTGAGGAAAGGTTATCAGCTACATTTACAAAAAAAGTAAAATGTCTATAAAAATGGAAGGTAGAATAATGCCTCTAAACCGTCTAGAAATGTCTTTTTTTTTTTTTAAGTTTTTATTCTGAATTGAGTGAAAGTTTACAGGGTAGATCATCAGTTTTGCATTCAACAAATCATATACTTTGTTTCATTACAATGTTTATAATCCCCTCCATGTATCATTAGTTAACAGTATTTTTCTCTACTCATTTTAGTTTTTTGTTTTTTAACAGTCAGCCATATATAATAATTTAAACCACCAAAGGGCACATTCTGTAAATCTGCCTACTGGCCGCCAGCTTTCAGTCCCTCTTTTTTCAATGAATCTATAGTCCTCAGTTGCTCCCTCTCTCCATGTGTCCATCTCTGGTGTTGCTGCTTCTCTGGATAAGGTCCCGCATTCCACTTATGCGCTTCTCCCTCGATGGTCCTAAGTTCCTCTGCCTCTGGACTGTAAGATTGACTACTCCCCCAGTTTTGTTATAAAACTTCTAACTTTATAATTGTGACAGTCGCCATAAATCATGACAATTACTCACTATTGAGTCATAAGAATCTTAACCCCAACTCTTTTTACCAGGCCCATCTAGACAAGATGAAACAATTCAGTGGGGACTCTTTCTTCCCTCCCTCCCCCACACTCTTAAACTATACTCCCTCTTGAAAACTTATAAGCCAGTCACTTCGTGCCTTTATCACCCCCTCATTTTAGGTAGCCAATGTCTAAGTTGCCTGTCTCTATTTACCCTGTGTATAAAGGAGCTCTGGTAGCATAGTGGTTATGAATCAGGCTGCGAACCTTAAGGTCAGCGGTTTGAAACTACCAGCCGCTCCGCGGGACAAAGATGAGGCTTTCTACTCCCGTAAGGATTTACACCCTTGGATACCCTGTACAGGGTCGTTATGGGTCTGAACTGACTCGACGGCACTTAACAACAACAACAATAGGGGGGATAGAATTGATACTTGATATGAAAACTCCTTCGCTCTATGCTGATATTTAGAAATGTCTTCTTATCATGACACCTTTATACCAGCTTGTTTAAAATAATGTATTCTGTGAAAAGAAATAACAATTAAATAAAGTAAAACTTTGTTACTGAATTGTGGAGACAATAAATATGACAAAAAGGAAAAAGAAAGAGAATAATGAAAAAAGGGAGGGAGGGGAAGGAAAAAGAAAATAAAGGAAAGGCAGAAGAGGGTCAGAATTTATGTGTAAAGGGAATAAATGAAGGAAACCATAGTGCAAGTGTGTAGATAATTGTGTGCAGTTCTGCACTATTATTTAATATAATTTGAGGGAGTATCTATTAATTATTTCAAGGAAACACCATTCTTATTCATGTAATATTCTGAACACTGGATATTGAAATCATTCATACTTAGTGCTTTATATGGACTCCTGGTATGGTGGTAGGATCAGCACTGGACTGTGAACCACAAAGTCAGCAGTTCAAACCCACTTGCTTCTCCTCAGAAAGCTTATACAGGATCGCTATCAGTCAGAATCGACTTGACATAACACCTAACAATAACAACAGCACTTTTTATATAAATACAAACCTGTATATAGAAACTTCAGATTGATGTGGGCTATAATTAAGTTAGAGACTTAAAAAAAACCTAATAGGGAGGATCTTATAGAACATTCAAAGAAAATTAACATTTACCCTGTAAAGTCTGGGTATTCTAAATTAGGGAATGACATAAGCAGTTTTATATTTTTGAAAAATTATTTTGGCATTCGAGTAGAGGATAATTTGAAATGAGAAACAGCAGTAGAAAGGGATGCAAGCAAGAAATCTTTTGAAAAAAAACTGGTTAAAGATGTTGAATAAACATTTAAAATAAGATAATGGCAGTAAAAATAGAAATAGATAATAAGAAAAAAACATGAGTTTTTCAATTTTGTGAACTACAGGATTCATTATTGATTGACTGTGGACATACCAGATTTGAAATCTAAATTGGCTACATGCTATTTTCCCTGATAGATACAAAAAGTTAACCAAACACTGTAAAAAAGATTACAAATATTGGCAGGCTCTAAATGCAGGTGTTATAGTTAAAATGTATTGTATATTTAGAACATTATCATTTGCTAGCTGTGTATACACTCTGTATTCATTATTTAACTCTAAAATGGTTTACAATTTTAAAACTTAGAATTATTGTTAAGATGAAAGAAAACATGTGGCTTATATCAGCCTGTGTCAAAAGGTAAATAAAACTAATCAAATTTTTTAGAACTAATGGAATGTTCTTTTATCATTATATCAAATGTATTATACAAAGTTTTTTTTTTAATCTTAATTTTATCAATCTAAAGATAATAGATTCAAAGATAGATACAGGAAAGAAATCATTCAGAGGTACATCTAAGAACTGTTTTCAGATAGAACACTGAAAATGAATTTGAATTTCTTCTAATGTAAAATAAGTGTTTAGATTAAAATACTTTACTTGTGAATATCCTTGGTACATAAATTTCATTATCCAGAACCTCGAACTTTAATTCCCAGTTTCCCATGTTCATAAGCAAAATATATATCAGTAGTTTAAAATTTCCTTGGATGTTTCAATTTATTGCAGGGCTTATAAATTATCATGTTACAAGTTTCATAGTGAATCACAAGTTTGTCTGCATACATTACTATTGTATCTTGTAATAAATGACAATTGAAGCCACAGAAGCAAAAATTTCATTACCGAGAAAATCTAGAGTAGTTCTTACTTGCACACAAATAGCTTAAAATTATTGTTATCTTACAATATTCAGGATCTCTGTATACAGACACTAATTCATATTGGCAATTGTGTATCAGAGTTGAAGGTGCTAAAAATGACATATTGCATTTATATTCTGATAAATATCAGTCAGGCTCTCCAACCAAGGTAAAATTTTGGTCAGTTAAACAATGTAGAAGGCAAATGTATACCCAGGTTAATCTTTATTACAGATTAGAAAACCAAATTAACATCCAACAAATAAAAAATCTAAGAATGATCTGTAAATTTTCCTTTCTTAACCTTCTTATTGACATTTTGAAGGAAAGTGAGATTCAAGGAGAGTCAGAATCTGATAAAGTTATTAGTCTTGATGTGTTAGATTTTATCAAATCTTTCTTCCAAAGGAGTCAGATGATTACAGAGATATGCAATTGAGGAAGCAAGCTCTTTAATCAAAGAATAGATCCTCTTGTCAGACAATGCATTATGAAAATATTTATTTCTCTTAGGAAATCTGTCCAACATTTATATTCCCTAAAGCTATGTTGTTGTTGTTAAGTGCCATCGAGTCGGGTCCGACCCATAGCGACCCTGTACAGGGTTTCCGAGGGTGTAAATCCTTACGGGAGTAGAAAGCCTCATCTTTCTCCCGCGGAGCGGCTGGTAGTTTCGAACCGCTGACCTTAAGGATCGCAGCCCGATTCGTAACCACTACGCTACCAGAGCCACTAAATAGAATTAACACAAATAGTTCATTTATAAATGGAAAAAAAGATATAATTTCTTTTTAATTCAACAAAGAAATCTAGTTGGTGGTACTCAGTCTACCAGATGATATTACTTGCAAAAAAAAAAAAAAAAAAAGATTACCAAACATTCCTCTCACTGCACTCTCTCCTCAGCTAAGTTTGATAATTCATTGCAATGGCCACATAGAATTCAGGCACCATACTTTGGTTATGGGATTTATTAGAGAAGTTAACAAGTTACAATTCAGGGTTAAATATGCTCAGTGCACAGCTCTTCCAGTATGGACAACCTCTCTTCGCCTTGCCCAAATGTGGTCCTTGTTATGCCCAGGCAATGTTACAAAGCTGTTTTAGGATTGCTAATAAATACCTAAAGGATAATTCCTCTATAAACATGTCCCAAGGTACTCAGCTCCAGCTCCATGAGTCAGCAAACCTAGCCATCCAATTAAGTGCCTGGAGGTACCCCACTCTGCAAATGAGCCTCTTTCCCAAAGGCACTAAGCTTTTCTTGCTCCATGGGCCAGGAAGCCCACTTCTCTGTTTCATACTCTGGATCTTGGTTCTGCTTCTATTGTTCCTCTGGCACACCTCCGGTGTCAAAGCTTTGCCTCTTTGATCAAGGAAGTTCAATGCATTGGCTATCGGGGTCTGAAGTATGTGTTTCACTTCTGATTCTTCTTCCTTGATGATAGTGAAACTCCCCTCTTGCTTCTGAAATGGCTTGTTTTATACCCATGTCAGGGTTCCAAGTTTTCGTATTTAATCCTGTTAACAAACACTCACAACTGAATCATATAGACCATCATATATTCCACCTTCTCTTACCCAGACCCAGTCCAGAGCAATCCATCAAAATTGCAGCATTTTAGCCAGCTTACAGTATCAAACATCTCTCTTTACTCTGGTTCTAGTCAGTTTAACCCTAGCATCCTAGCTATGCCATATGGGCATCAGCTGTAAGCTTGAGTGTCCACACACACATCCCTGCACTTCAAATCAGCTGGATGCTTAACTCTTGCTCTCAGCTATAGCCACTATGGATTATGTAAGTACCCATAGGCTCAAGAGTTCACAAAACTCCCTGAACTTCAGACCACCCAGACCTTTCACTTCTCTTTTAACCCACCTCTTCATTGTCACATTCTCCCCAACTTCTACTCATCAGATGGCCCCCAGATGGTCACTAGGAAGTTAAAAGGCTGCCTGCTCACCAGGTCCCTTTAACTTGCAGTCCTAGTATGTTTAGTTTTTTTTGTTTTGTTTTTTTTAATTTTCTAATGGATACATTTTTTTTTTTTCTGCCCTAATATATCCCATGGCAAACTTTATTAGATATTTAGGAAAACCTGTCAAGGAAGATTTAAACTTTTTTTTTTAAATGCAAAAACAATTTTTCTCAATCATTGGAATATTAGTCCATTGAATGGCATTAAAAAGTGATTTGATTCATACCACTTGTTGTTGTTGTTAAGTGCTATCGAGTCGATTCTGGCCCATAGCGACCCTGTATAGGGTTTCTGAGGAGCGGCTGGTGAGTTTGAACCACCATCCTTGAGGTTCAAACCGACTTTGCAGGCCAGCACATTCATCCACAATGCCACACCAAGACTCCTCATACCCCTTAGTTGTTGTTGTTGTTGTCAGGTGCCATCGAGTCGGAACCGACTCATAGTGACACCATACACAGCAGAACGAAACAATGTTCGATCCTGGGCCAACCTCACTACCACTGCCACACTTGAGTCCATCAATGATGCCACCTGACTGATCCATCTCGTTGGGGGTCTTCCTCTTTTTCTCTGACCCTCCACCCTACCCAGCATGACATC
>NW_006408604.1:4884715-4889533 GCF_000296735.1 Chrysochloris asiatica
CAATGTTGTCCATAGCTTGTCATGATCCACACAATCGAAAGCCTTTACATAGCCAATAAAGCATAGGCAAACATCTTTCTGATATTCTCTGCTTTTAGCCAAGCTCCATCGGACATCAGCAATAATATCTCTCATTCCATGGCCTCTTCTGAACTCTAAGTTTCATTATTTATTTGAAACTACTGTGTCTTTTTTCCTCTGACAAATTTTAGGATACTATTTTCATCTTTGTCTTTCAGTAGTTCAACAAAGATTTTCTAAAGTGACTTTTAATGATACTCAAGGTTCTGAGTACCATTAAAAGTCACTTAATTAAATCATTGAAAGACAAAGATGAGAATAACATCTTAAAAGTTGTCCAATGAAAAAGGCATGGTAGTTTCAAATTAGTACTGAAAAGATGGACAACTGACTTTCAGTCAAGCACAGTGAAAGCTATGAGACTAGGAATAATATATTTGAAGTGTTACAGATAGCAGTTGAGTTCTGATGTGGTACTGTAGGATAAGCAAACCCACCAACTGCTCCTTGGAAGCCATTTACAGGGTCACTACTAGTTGGAACCAACTTGATAGCACTTAACAACAAAAGCAACAGCAATAAAACTAGAATTGAACACCTAATGAAAAAAACTCTTAAAAGTTGAAGGTCAAAACAAAGAGGTTTCTATAGCACAAAACTAATATTGCCTTACTGTAAAAGAAGCCCTAGTGGTGCAGTAGTAAGGCACTTTACTGCTAATCTAAAAGTCATTGGTTCAAACCCAGCAGCTCTTCCATGGGAGAGAGATGTGGAAGTCTTCTTCCATGAAGATGGTCACCTTAGAACTCCTATATAGCAGTTCTACTTAGACCTATAGAGTTACTATAAGTTGCCGTAAGACACACAAAAAATCAAATGTTTATTTTAAAATGTTGCACACTGTGGAGAAAAACAAAGAAAGAATATACCATCAGTATGTGATAAGCTAATCACCTTCAAAAATGAAATTCCCTAAAAATAAGTATATTTTAAGAATCACTCATTAAGAATTTTTTTAAATGCATGTTTGCATGCATAGATATATTTGTTTAGATATGTATAAGGCATTTGTGTCTCATTTCCAACATATATTAAAGATAATATAAATTATGCATTCTAACACTTCAATGAGAAATTTCATGCCTTTCATTTTTACTAGAACTGAAATGATTTTCCTCGTTGACTTACAGGTATCATATTTAATTCTGAAAGACATAAAAAATCCTGTAGTCCATACATTTATTAAAGATTAATATTTTCTTCTTTATTAAAATGTATCAATAATGGCTTCAACTGCCACTTCTTTCCTAATAGCTAACAAATCTTTTATGAAATGCAGATTCATTCTCAAATACCATTTATAGATCTGAAAGTTTGGAACACTGGCCATTATGTCTAAATAAATAACAGATATATCAAATTCATACCCTCCAAATCAAATACATATATTATTCTCCACAAAATTTGTTCTGTCATGGGTCTTGAGCGTCAATGTACCCAATCATATATGCTATAAACTTTATAAACATGGGTTGTTTCCAGCTTCTCAGATTTGTTAAGGCATAAAGTTTTATTGTTAAAACATCTCCATAAATATTTCACCTTTGTTATACCTTATTTAATCTGTCACATATACAGAATTTGCATACAGTATTTTAATATTGTTAATAGCAATTTTCTTTTGCATCACGAAAGTGATTTCAAAACTCTTGAGGACAGTGACTATACTGTATTTATTTCTTTTATATGTCCCTTGTTCAAAGTAAATATTGAATCAATTTTTAAAATTTGATCAATGAATGGCTAAAGGATGTTACTAAAATATGAAATATTGTCTATACTCCACCACTTACTTGTCTGTCAGTTTGTCATACTATGGTAGCTTGTGAGTTACTGTGATTCTGGAAGTTATACCATGAATATTTTAAATACCAGCAGGGTCACTCATGGTGGACAGGTTTCAGATGAGCATCTAGATGAAGACAGACTAGAAAGAAGGAGTGATGAACTACTTCTGAATATTTAGTCACTGAAAAGCTTATGAATAGCAGAGAAACATTGTTAGATATAACACCAGAAAATAAACCCCTGAGGTTGGAAGGCACTCAAAATGAAACTGGGGAAGAGCTGCCTCCTCAAAGTAGAGTTGATCATGATGATGCAAATGGAGGAAAACCCATGGGAGTAAAGCCCACGGGACCTTCATTTGCTGATGAGGCACAACTCAAAATGAAGAGAAACAGTTGTAAACATCCATTAATAATCAGAATATGGAATGTACAAAATATGAATCTAGGAAAATTGGAAAATGTAAAAAATGAAATGGAACACATAAACATCGACATCTAAGGCATTAGTGAGCTGAAATGGACTGATATTGACCATTTTTAATCTGAAAATCACATGGTTTACTATGCCAGGCAAGACAAAATTGAAGAGGAATGGTGTTACATTCATTGTCAAAAAAGAGCATATCCAGATCAGTCATGAGGTACAACAATGTCTGTGGTAAAATAATATCCATGGGCCTACAGGGAAGACCAGTTAATTCCAATAATATTCAAATTTACGCACAACCACTAAAGCCAGTGAAGATGATATAAAAGAATTCTACAAACTTCTTCAGTCTGAAATTGATCACACATGCAATCGAGATGTATTGATCATTACTGGTGATTGGAAAGCAAATGTTGGAAACAAAGAGGAAGGTTCAGAAGTTGGAAAATATGGCCTTGGTGATAGAAATTATGCTTGAGATTGCATGATAAAATTCTGAAAAATCAATGATTTGTTCATTTCAAATACCTTAGTTAGACAGCATAAGACCTCACCAGATGGAATACACAGAAATCAAATTGACTACATGTGTGTAAAGAGATGATGGTAAAGCTCTATATCATCTGTCAAAACAAGGCCAGGGGCAGATTGTGGAACAGACAATCAATTGCTCATATGTAAATTCAAATTGAAGTTGAAGAAAATGACATCAGGTCCATGAGAGCCAAAATATGACCTTGAATATATCCCACCTGAATTTAGAGAGCATCTGAAAAACAGATTATATACTTTGAACACTTACGACTGAAGACCAGAAAACTTGTGGAATGACATCAAAAACATCATACATGA
Source organism: Chrysochloris asiatica (assembly GCF_000296735.1). NCBI lineage: Eukaryota > Metazoa > Chordata > Mammalia > Afrosoricida > Chrysochloridae > Chrysochloris > Chrysochloris asiatica. The sequence goes on from NW_006408604.1 coordinate 4,887,866, forward strand.
AGAAAGCAAACAGTCATTTAGAAGACAAGAAAGAAGGAAAAGATGAAAAAAGACGTCAGACGAGATACTGAAACTTGCTCTCCAACGTAGAAATGCTAGCAAATGGAAGAAATGAGGAAGTAAAGGAGCTGAACAGAAAATTTCAGAGGTCAGCTCGAGAAGACAAAGTAAAAAATTACAACAAAATGTGCAAAGATCTGAAGTCAGAAAACCAAAAGGGAAAAACATTTTCAGCATTTATCAAGCTGGGAGAACTGAAAAAATAATTCAAGCTTAGATTTTCATTATTGAAGGATTCTCTGGGCAAATTACTGAATGATTCAGACAGCATCAAGAGAAGATGGAAGGAATACACAGAGTCACTGTACCAAAATGAAATGATTGATGTTCAACCATTTCAAGAGGTAGCATATGATCAAGAGCCAATGATGCTGAAGGAAAAAGTCCAAGGTGCATGGAATGAATTGGCAAAGAACAAGACAGCAGGAACTGATGGAATAAAAATTGAAATCTTTCAAGAAAATGAGGCGGCACTGGAGGCCCTCACTCATCTCTGCCAAGAAATTTGGAAGACAACTATCTGGCCAGCTGACTGGAAGAAATCCATATTTGTGCCCATTCCAAAGAGAGGTGACCCAACAGAATACAGAAAGCGTTGTACCATATCTGTGATATCCCATGCAAGTTAAGTTTTAGTAAAGGTCATACAGAAACTGCTGCAAGCATAAATTGGCAAAAAACTTCCAGAGATTCAAGACAGATTCAGAAGAGGATGTGGAAGGAGGGATATCATTACCGATGTCCGATGGATCTTGACTGAAAGCAGAGAATACTAAAAAGATGTTTAACTGTCCTTTATTGACTATGCAAAGGCTTTTGATTGTGTGGACCATGACAAGCTTTGAACAACATTGGGAAGTATGAATATTCCTGAACACTTAATTGTGTTCATGAGGAATCTGTGCATGGACCAAGAGGCAGTTGTTCGAACAGAACAGGGGAGCACTGAGTGGTTTAAAATTAAGAAATGTGTGTGACAAGGTTGTATTCTTTCACCATACTTAATCAACATTTATGCTAAGCCAATAATCCAAGAAGCTGGGTTATATAAAGAAAGACGTGGCATCAGGTTTGGCGGAAGACTCAATAACAACCTTGCTTGCTGAAAGTGAAGAGGACTTAAAACATTTACTGATGAAGGTCAAAGAGCACAGCCTTTGGTATGGATTGCATCTCAATGTAAAAACAAAAATCCTCTCCACTGAAACAATAAACAATGTTCTTATCAATGGAGAAAAGATGGACGTTGTCAAGGACTTCATTCTTCTTGCATCAACTATCAACTGTCACAGGAGCAGCAGTCAAGAACTCAAAGGATGCATTTTATTAGGCAAATCTACTGCCTAAGGCCTTTTTAAAGTATTGAAGAGCAAAGATGTCAGCTTGAGGACTATGATCGCCTGACCCAAGCCATGGTATTTTCAATAACCTCATATGTATGTGAAAGTTGGACAGTGAATAAGGAAGACCATAGAAGAATTATGCTTTTGAGTTATTGTATTAGAGGAGAATATTGAAAGTGCCATGGTCTGCCAAAAGTACTGACAGATCTGTGTTGGAAGAAGTGCAACCAGAGTGCTCCTTGGAGTCCAGTATGGCCAAACTTTG
>NW_006408604.1:4889679-4890904 GCF_000296735.1 Chrysochloris asiatica
GTTCAGAGAAAAAGAGGAAGACCCCCAATGGGATGGATTGGCAAAGTGGCAGCATCGATGGACTCAGGCACGGCAACAGTAGTGAGGTTGGCCCAGGATCAGGCAGTGTTTCATTTATTCTGGTGTACATTGTATTGCTATGAGTTGGTAAGGACCGGATGGCACCTAACAACAACAACATTGTCTATGCTTATTAGTAAATTCAAATTACAAAAAATCTACTTAAAGGTGAATACATTAAATATCCATATATATTGCCTGCAGATTTTCCTACTATCATCAATTGTTGCTGGATTGTAAAACATCCTCCACCTTTAGAACATAAATTTGCAATGGACACTATAAATTTTTTATGGGAAATTTATTTAGTTTTACAAATTGTATTGAGTTCATTTTGCAAACTAGATTGAAAGTATGGCTCATAAAATATTATATCTTAAAACTTACTTCCTGTTGTTATATGTTGTCAAGTTAGTTCTATTTCATAGTGAGACTCTATGTGGTTATTGAGCGTGGATGTTGAGTTTGAACTTTCTATTGTCTGGTTGCCAGTCCAGTGCTTATCCTACAGTCATACACAGGGCTCTAAAACTTAAATAACATGTGTTTTTACACTTGAAGTTTTAGTCTAATTTGTATAAATTGAGCCAATTTTTATTAAAATTTTATTTAAAATAATTGTATTCTGTAGGAGGCATGGAAAGGGCAGAGAAGGTGTTTTGCTGGGACAGTCCGGGAGCTTTAGATTTAATATAAAGTAATGGGACATAGTTTCTGGTGCCCACCTGTGGAGAAATCTGACTGAGGCTAGAAGAAAGTGATTTGTGAATCAACTGCTGCTTGAGGCATGTATTCTTAGCAGAGGTCAGAGGGTGGGGCCACAGCCAGTCTGATATAGTGCATACAGTGTGAAAGCCACCCAGTGACTTGTGGAAAAACAGGTGTGACTTTTTTTTACTTTTGTCCTCCTATCTTGTGCTTTCCCCTGTAGTAACCTCTCTGTCCAGCCCAGGTTTCTTCAGGCAGGTGAGAGTGCACCCCCAAAATCATCCAGTGTTGCACCCACAGGGTACAATTTTACCATGGCGCAAAGAGGAAGGCTAATCCTCTGAGGGTTCTTATGATGTCTGACTCTGGGATTTAGCCCTTATCTAACAAGAGACAGTAGGTCTGGCCATACAACCAATCTGTATTTGCACCTTGTAAAACCCCAACATAAAAGGCA
>NW_006408604.1:4893144-4895604 GCF_000296735.1 Chrysochloris asiatica
TGTAAACTATCACTCAATTTACAATAAAAACTTAACATAAAAAAATAAATTATATTCAAGACATGAGTCTAAATTGGCTAAATAAATTAAGCAAAATTATTTTTTATTAGGCTTAATTTTAAGAGTATTAGCTACACATTTATAAATGCAAATCAAGGTCAGCTGATGTTATATTTCTATCTATTGTTTTCATTTTACAAATCACCTTGGATTCCCAAAAGAAGGGATTACATTCTAAATACTCATTTTCAAGTTGAAATTATATTTCTTGAGAGAATGTTGTCAGTGTAAGTATATAACATGCAGTGGATAGTTGAATAGAGAAAAGTAACAAGACAGTCAACTCTATATTGATGTGCATACTCTGTAGGGAATCAGAAAGGAGATTTAATGTGTGAAAGTTTGTTTTCAAAATCTACAGTATTTAGAGCTTCGATAAAAGAATTTTCATTTTATTAATGATGAGTGACCAGTTGTTAAGACACATGAATAAGTATGGTATACTACTGGTAAACAATCATGGGAAAAAAGGTAATGTAAACATGTATAATTTTAATAGTTTAAATTATTGAGATAGCAATTATGAAAAAACAACATGCCAGGTGAATATATGTTGAAAGAAATTATTCATATTGCTAAAAATATCTACAAGGTCTTCTTTTGTACCCTATATCTGTCACTTCTTGGAGGTTATATGCATGTATGCACAGTATTAGACTACATACATTTTTAAACTGGTTGCTAGAATTGACTCTTCATCTTATTACACGTAACATATTGTGAATATACTTAACAAATGCAAGAATGACATAGAAGTAATGTTTGACTTCCTTTAACTTAAACAGGGGAGAAAGAGCCACCATCATCATCTGCCAATGCTGAAACAGATGAGGTGGAGATCTGCCTCTCACCTCCAACCTTTTTACGAATTCTGACACTATTTGACCTTTCTATGTCTCTCTCTACTTTTCTTCTGGGATTGATAAACCATTCAAATTACCACACAGAACTCACAGGCAATACCAAAATTATGGGGTTTATTAGTGAAGTAACAGTTTACAATTCAGAATCAGACAGTCAGAATATAGTGCTTTGATTAGGGTAGCCTCTTCTCAGCCATACCTACAAGCACACCTCTCTCTGACCCTCTTGGCTAGGAAAAGTGCAGCAAAGCTCTTTTAACTCTACCAATAAATGTTTGAAGGCATTCAGCATTCTCATTCTATAGGCCAGGAAGCCCACCTTGCCATCTCCTTTGGTTATCCGGTTTTGCTGCCTTTATTATGATTAATTCTCTGCCACTCTCTCTGCTGTTTCTTTTTGTTTTTAGTGTTACAGCTCTCTGTCTCCTGGCTACAGAAGGTTAAGAGTGGGAATAAAGGAGGTTCAGCGCAGGGATGTTCAGTCCAAAGGACATGCTACACTTCCGGCTCTTCTTTCTTATTGTTAGTGAGAACCCCCTTTCCACTTCTGTGATGGCTCATTTTAAGCCTACCAGAATGGCAAAACTGACCAATCCCCTTATTTGGAGTCCTGGTGGGATGCTATAGGATAAACACAACCTTTAGATGGGTTTGAACTACAAGGTCGGCAGTTCAAACTCACTAGTTACTCCTCGGAAACCCTATTAGGGTCTCTATGAGTCGATGAGTCCGAACTGATTCCATAGCACTTAACAACTACAATGTACCTAATTTTCATGGCATCACCCCCATAAGGGTGTCATGTACATTATTTACATTATTAATAAACTGCTCAATACCCTTGGTGAGTTACAAACACTGAAAAATAGTACTATCCAGTCATTTGATGGGAGTTACAAAGATTATGACTAGAAGAGTAATATTAAGTAATTCACAACAACACAACGTAAGATAAATTATTTTAAATTTGAGTTCACTCTCTGTAGGATTTACTTAGCTTCAAAAGAAAAAAAACATTAGGATATTTTCTTCTCTTTCTTTCAACAAGCTATCAGAAAGGTGTGGAATACTTTAAAAAGAGAAAGAGAAAAAATTTAATTCCTTAATTATTTTCCTCCTAAATTTCCTCTTGCTAAATAATGAACTTCAATTTTTTTTTTTTTCTTGTGAATGAAAATTTAATTCGGTGGGTGTCAGGATGGGAACTAAGACTTGATATTATAAGGGGGCATCAAAAAATTCTGTTATCTTTCCATCCCATTTTGCAGTTCCATTAACTTTTCATTCCATTTTCCAGTTCCATTAACTTTTCATTCCAGTTCCAGTTCCATTATCTTTCTATTTTGTTTGGGCGGTTTGGGTATATGTGTGCAGAGCAAATTGACTTTCCATTCAACAATTCACAGGCATTTTGTTTGTTACATTGATTGATTGCAATCTCTACAAAGGAACACATTCTTCCCACTTCATCCCTGTGTTTGCCATTTCCTTTCATCCTTCTCTCCTGCCCTTTCCTCCATTCTGAGCTTTGTCCCTC
>NW_006408604.1:4895793-4897751 GCF_000296735.1 Chrysochloris asiatica
AATCTGGACTTTATATTATTTTGACTTTTGTTCTGCTTTTCCCCTCACTGTACCCAGGACCTCTTATTGTGATCCCTTCAGAGTGATCAGTGGTGGTATTGGGCCATCATCTAGTTCTAGTTTCCAGCAGTGGGGGCAGTGATTCATATGGTCCATTCATCCTTTGGGCTAATTGTTCTCATGTGTCTTTGAGGTTCTTCACTCTTCTTTGCTCTGGAAGGGGATAGACCCACAGTTGCATCTTAGATGGCCACTCACGAGTTTTTAAGACCCACCAAGTGCCCTCTATTTTCATATGTTCTGGTCTCTGCTCATTTGTCCATTCAGTCTCTTAACAACCTCTCTTTCTCTCAGCACCACTCAGCACAGTGACAGGCACACAAATCAATCATACCAGGATATGTTCTGCACAAGGAAGGGATTAAACTCTCCTATGGGGATCCTTTCTTCCAGGGTGGGCATTTGCCGTCTTGGCTCTGCAGCCTGTGAGGGTCTGTCTGCTGTGTGCCAAGCCAATCACCACCTCTGGGAACTGGACCTGAGTTTCAATGACCTGGGAGACCAGAGCATGCATCTGATGTGTGAGGTGCTGTGCCATCCCACCTGCTGACTCCAGAAACTGTGGTGAAAGTTTGGGCACCAGGGCTATTGTTTAGGGTGGCTGTTGGGGTGGGAGGGTTCCTCTTCCTTGTTTTTCTAGTTGAGGATTATCCTTCTCTCACTTTGGAAGACATAGCAGACCAATTGTCCTCCAGGTGGTTCTGACTCATGGCATCCCATGTGTGTCAGAGTACAGCTGTGCTCCACAGATTCTCAAAGGCTAGTTGTTCAGAAGTAGAGCACCAGACTTTCTTCTGAGGCACCTCTGAGTAAACGTGAGCCTCTAATCTTTTTTTTTTTTTTTTCTTAATATTTTATTGTGGTTTGGGAGAAAGCCTGCAGCACACATTAGTTTTTTATCCAACACTTTTTCACATTTTGTTGCATTTCCCTCAAGCTAACAGCATTCTTCTCATGTCCTCCATGGTGTCTCTATTTCTGTCCTCACATACTTCCCCTTCCTGGGGATCTCTAATCTTTCAGTTATCAGCAGCTAAGTACCATTCAAGGACTCCACTCAGTATGGAGTCCTTATGTGGCTCTGTACATACGCACTGGTAATTACCCAAACCTGATGTGGCGTGGGGGGATGGAAGCACACTGCATTCCACCATTTGCAGAAAAGCTGAATTTCAATCTTTTAAAGATTTTTAGGAATATTAAATTCTAGGATATCAAAAGTAAGAACAATAAGTGCTAATAATGATGGGTCATTTATGGTGTGAGAAACAAAAGTGACATTAAAGATGATTCTAAAAGACATGCCCTCAGTTAACACTAGAAAAACACCTAAGCTTTGTTTTGGTACCTACTTACATTCTGGAATGTATTTCTTTGCATTCTTTTTATCTGTAGCTATTTCCTCTGAAACAACAATAATATAAAAGATATATATGAGTTATGATGTTGGAGAAGAATGGAAATTATCATGGACTTCCAGAAGAACAAACAAATCGGTGTTAGAAGAAGTACAGCCAGAATGTTCCTTAGAAACCTGGATGACCAATTTCATCTCCCATACTTCTGCCATATTATCACAGTAGCCAGTCCCTGGAGAAGAACATTATGCTAGGTAAAGTGCAGGGTCAGCAAAAACGAGGAAGAGCCACAACAAGATGGATTGGCACAGTGGCACTAGCAATGGGTTCAAGCTTAACAACGATTGCAAGGATGATCCAGGACCTGGCAGTGTTTTGTTTTGTTCATAAGGGTCACTATGAGTTGGAACTGACTCAATGTCACCTAACAGTACAGCAACAGCATTTCCTCTGCATCTTATTCTGACATAGATGTAATTTCCTAGTTACGGCTACTTAGACATTCATTCAAAATCAGGGTAACAGTATGTAGATTGTTGT
>NW_006408604.1:4897891-4898900 GCF_000296735.1 Chrysochloris asiatica
TGGTGCATTAACCCACAGCACCACACCAGGACTCCAGTATGTAGATAGATGGAATAAAATTTTAAAATGAAATAATAAGAAGTGAGATAAGCAATTCTATAAATAATATTGACAACTTGGGCAATTTGTATGGCAACATTTTAAGCAGGAAGTGAGTAACAGAGTTGAAGTGTTTTATAATGGTATAGTAAGATACAGTGTATACACACACACAAGGGTGAGTAAAAGTTATCTGCACTCTGGCTGTAGAATTTATTTTAATCAAATATTAGAAAAGATAAATACATAATTTTTCAAAATAATCTTCTTGATTTTCAACAGATTTTGTCCATCTGTCAAAAAGTTTTCATATCTCCTTATTAAACATACTTAAGCTGAGGTACAAACTATGAATGCCCCCTTGTCTTCATGTCATCAGAAGTAAATCTTCATCATCAAAGGCTGCTTTCAGGGGACCAAACAGGTGAAAGTCTGATAGAGTAAGATCAGGACTGTAGGGAGGATGTTTTAATACCTCAAAACAAAGTTTTTGAGGTGCCAACAGTGTGGGAAGAGGTGTATGAATGTGCACGGCCATGCAAGATCATAATGTCCTTGGATAGAAGTCCTCTGCAGTTAATCCAAAAGTTAGCCTTCAGCATTTCACTGAGCATTCACTGTAATGGGCACTGGTGAATATTTTTCCTGATAGAGTTCCAATACAAGCCTATGAGAATCCCTCCAGCTGATGATTTACTTTTGAACTTTTTCTTGGTTGGCGACAGAAGCTGCTTCCATTCCATACTCTGCCATTTACTCTCAGGCTCCTACTAATGAATCCATGTCTCACACCAGCAATATTTTTTTTGTTTTTTTAAAGAAATGTTTACCTTCCTTTGAATATAGGCCCAAACGTTGTGTGCAGATGTCCAAGCGTTTGTGCTGATGCTCTTCCATGAGTGGTTTTGGTACCCATTTTGCACAAACTTTTAGAAACCCAAGTCTGTCAGGGATTATTTCATAGGCAAAG
>NW_006408604.1:4902505-4926568 GCF_000296735.1 Chrysochloris asiatica
AAGATATATATATATATACAGTGCCATCGAATTGAGTATGACCCATAGTGACCCTGTATAGTGTTTCTGAGGAGCAGCTGATGAGCTTGAATTGCTGGCCTATAGTTCAAATGGCTTTGCAGTCTGGCACATTAACCAACTGTTCCACTCCAGGACACCATATATATTAATTAATACATATGCTATACATACATGCATATATATGTAAATGTATACAAAACATTGTATGTATTCTGAAGAAATTCGGATGACACTGACTTTTACCTATCTCTTAGATCTCTGAAAGTATATTCATGATATTGTTATTGTTGTTAAATGTCATTGAGTCCATTCAGACTCATAGTGACACTGTTCAATGTTTCTGAAGAGCAGCTGGTGAATTTGAAGCACCAACCTTTTGGTTCTCAGTCCATTGCTGATCCTACAGTGCCACACCAGGTGTCTATCTTCATGATAGCAATCCTGAAATACTCAAGATGAAATTGACATATCTATCTCTCTAAGTCTGGAACTCATAAGATTTTGATAGTCAATTTTGCAGTTAGGAAAAGACAAACATATGAGTTTACTGTGAACTTTCTTTGCACAGTAACCAAATGATATCTAAAAATAAAGAAATATATAGTGCAAACTTTTTTGGAAAATTATATATTTAGGCATTGAGGCAGATATATAGACATTTGTTGTTGTTGTTAATGATCCTGTAATAGGGAGCAGCTGGTGGGTTTGAACTGTCACCTTGTGGCTCAAACTGACCTTACAGTTCAGTGCTCATCCTACAGTGCCACATCACAACTTACAAATATAAGCATATAGGTGATAAATATTGTTGTCATTAAATGCTATCCACTTGATTCTGACTGTACAGTGTTCCTGAGGAGCAGTTGGTTGATTTGAACCGGCAATCTTGCAGTTCAAACTGATCTTGTGGTCAAGTGCTTATTCTACAGTGACACACCAGAGCTCCATAGTTGTTGTTAGGTGCCATCAAGTCATGTGAACCCATAGGAAACCTATGTACAACAGAACAAAACAACACCCAGTCCTGCATCATCCTCAAAATTGCTACTACACTTGAGCCCACTGGTACTGCCACTGTGACAATTCATCTCATTGGGGATCTCCCTCTTTTTCATAGATACTCCACTTTACCAAGCATGATGTCCTTCTCCAGGGACTGGTCCCTCCTGATAATATATCTAAAGTATCAGAGACAAAGTCTGGGTATCTCCTTATACTTTATCTGAAGTATGAGGCACAAAATCTGGATATCTTGACTTCCAAGGAGCCAAGAAGAATTGAAGCTTTTGAGTTATAGTGTTGAAGGAGAATATTGAAAGTGCCATGGGCTGCCAAAAGAACCAATAGATACGTTTTGGAAGAAGTGTAGCCAGAGTGCTCCTTGGAGGCCAAGATGGCCAAACTTCGTCTCTCATACTTCGGACATATTTTCAGGAGGGACCAGTCACTGGAGAAGGATATCATGTTTGGTAAGGTGGAGGATCAGAGAAAAGGAGGAAGAACCCCAACGAGATGGATTGGCCAAGTGCAGCATCGATGGACTCAAGCATGGCAACAGTAGTGAAGTTGGCCCAGGACTGGGCAGTGTTTTGTTCTGCTGTGCATAAGGTCATTATGAGTCAGTACTCACAACAACAAGGAGCATTTCGGTTGTACTTCTTTCAGCATAGATTTGTTTGCTTTCATGGCAGTCCATGCTACCTTTAAAATTCTTCTTCAAAGTCATAACTCTTATGCATCATTCTACAGTCTTCCTGATTTGTTGGCCAACTTTAACATATGTATGAGGCTATTGAAATAGTCTCTTGGCCTATGTCTTGGGTCAGACTCACTTTAGTCTACAAGCTGATATCTTTTCTCTTGAATCCTTTAAAGAGGTCTTGTGAAGCATATTTACCTAATGCAATACATCATTTTATTTACTGAGTGCTGCTTTCATGATGTTGATGGTGGACCCAAGCAAAATGACACCTTTGACAACTTCAAACTTGTCTCCATTTATCATGGTGATATTTATTGGTCCAGTATTGAAGATTTCTGTTTTGTTTACATTGAGGTGCACCCCACTCTGAAGATTGTAGTCTTTGATTTTCCTCAGTAAGTATTTTAAGTCATCTTCACTATCAGCAAGCAAAATTGTATCATCTAAATATCACAGGTTGTCAATGAGTCTTCCTCAAATCCCAATGCTGTGCTTTTCATCACATAATCCAGCTTCTCTGATTATTTGCTTAGCATAGAAATTAATTAAGTATTGTGAAAGAATAAAACTCTGGCATACACTTTTCCTGATTTTAAACCATTCAGTGTCTCCTTGTTCTGTTCTAACAATAGTTTCTTGGCCTATGTTCAAATTCCTCTTGAGCACAATTAAGCCTTGACTTGCAATGCTCAAGAATTATTTGGACAATATATTGAATGATGAAGAAAACATCAAAAGAAGATGGAAAGGATACACAGAGTAACTGTACCAAAAATAAATGATTGAAGTTCAACCATTTCAAGAGTTAACATGTGATCTAAAGCTAATGATACTAAAGGAAGAAGTTCAAGGTTCATGGAAGACATTGGCAAAGAAAATGACTCTGGGAATTGATGTAATACAAATTGTAACCTTTCAGCAAACTGACACAGCACTGGAGGCACTCAATCAGCTATGCCAATGAATTTGGAAGACAAGTACCTGGCCAACTGATTGGAAGAGACCCATTGTTGTGCCCATTTCAAAGATAAGTGAACCAAAGGAGTGCAGAAACTATCAGATAATATCATTAATATCAAGTGCAAGTAAAATTTGCTAAGGATAATTTCAAAATTACTGAAGTAGTAAATTGACAGGGGCTGCCAGAGGTTCAGGCTGGATTCAGACAGGGACATAGAACAAGGGATATCATTGCTGGCATCAGGGGAATCTTGTTGAAAGCAGAGTGTACTAGAAATGTTTACCTGTACTTTATTGACTACACAAGGCTTTAGATTGTGTGGATCATGACAAGCTATGGACATCATTGCTGAGAATGTGTATTCTGGAATACTTAATTTTGCTCATGAGGAACCTGTACATGCAGATGGCACACTCTTACTTGCTGAAAGTGAAGGGGATTTTCTGATGAATATCAAAAGCCACAACCTTTCAATGCATTTGACTTATGGTGTTGGAGAAGAAGAATAAAAGTATCATGCACTGCTAGAAGGTCACACAAATCTGTGTTGTAAAAAAAAACAAAAAAAAAAACAAAAAAAAAACAGCCAGAATATTTTTTAGGAGTCCGAATGGATAGATTTCATCACTCATACTTAGGACATATTATCAGGATGGACCAGTCCCTAGAGAAAGATATCATGCTTGATCTAGTGAGAGGTCAGCAAAACCCACAAAGATCCCCAATGAGCTGCATTAGAACAGTGGTAGCAGCAATGGACTCAAGCATTGTGAGACTAGTGAAAGACCCTTCAGTGTTTTGTTCTTTTGTGCATAGGTCACTATTTGCATACCGACTCAATGGCACTTAACAACAACAAAAATGAAGAAAGGACAGTTCATATCACTATTATTCAAATTAATGCACCAACCCCTAATACAAAAAAAAAAAAAGATAAAAGTAAAGATTTTTACCAAACCCTACAATCTGACATTGATCAAGCACTCAGTAAATACAGATGCATTGATAGTTACTGGTGTTTGGGAGATGAAACTTAGAAACATGGTAGATGGATATGTAGTTGAAATACATTACCTTAGTGATAGATATGTCACTATAGATTGCAAGGCAGAATTCTGCAAGACCAATGACTTATTCATTAGAAATACATGTTTCCACTAACATGAATGATGACTTTCTCATATATCTCACCAGAATGAATACACAGGACTCAAATCAACTACATCTTTTGAAAGAGATTATGGAGAAGCTCAACATCATCAGATAAGACAAGGTCAGAGATGGATCATCAATTGGTAAGGAGATCATCAATTGCTCATATACCAATTGAAATTAAAGGTGAAGAAAATTAAAACAAGTCCAACGATGGCAAAATATGACCTTGAATATCTATCACCTGAATTTAGAGATGATCTTGAGAATAGATTTGATGCAAAGAAGACTAAAGACCAGAAAAGTTATGGGATGACAGCAAAGATATCATACATGAATAAGGCAAAGAGTCATTAAACAGACAGTAAAATAGGACAAAAATGGATAACAGAAGAAACTCTGAAACTTTTTCTTGAGCATACAATAGCTAGAGAAAGGAAGAAATGAGGTGAATGAACTTAACAGAAGATTTAAAAGGGTAGTTTGGTAAGGCAAAGTTAAGTATTATAATAATGTGCAAATCCTGTAGTTAGAAAACTTAAAAGGAAGATGATGATATATATTCCACTAACTTAAAGAAGAAAAAACTCAAGTCTTGAATTGCAATGTTGCAGGGGCAGTTTGACACACAAGCTTAATGGTTCAAGCTCACCAGCCACTCCTCAGAAACCCCATGTAGGGTTGTCTTGAGTCATAACTGACTTAATGGCACTTAACAGCAACCAATACACACAAATGATGCAGGGGGCTACAAGAGACAATGTTAGGAATGCACAAAATCACTGTGCCAAAAAGAACTGGTTAAAATTCAAACATTTAAGGAAATAATATATGATCAAGAACCAGTAGAAATGGAGGAAGAAGTCCAAATTGCACTAAAAAAATTGTGAAATAATAGGCTCCAGAAATTGACAGAATACTCATTGAGATGCTGTAACAAATAGACACAACCTGCAAAGACACATTCATCTATGCCTCGAGATTTGGAGGAGAGCTATAAGGCCAAATGACTGGAAAAGATTCATTTTCTTGTCCATTTCAAGCAAAGGTGATGAAACAGAATGTAGAAATTATCGAACAATATCATATGAAAGCAAAATGTTGTTGAAGATTATTTTAAAATATCAACAGGGAGTTGCCAGAAATTCAAGTTATATTGAGAAGAAGATGTGTAACTATGGAAATCATTGCTGATGTCAGATGGATCTTGGCAAAAACACAGTATCAGAAAAATGCTTACCTATGGTTCGTTCATTGATGGATCAAAGGAATTCATCTATGTGGATCATAAAAATTGTGCATAACATGTGAAGAATAGTAATTCTAGAACAATTGATTGTGAGTATGCAGAACCTGTACATAGGACATCACCTAGTTTAAAATTGGAAAAGGTATACATCAGGGTTCTTTCCTTTTACCTTATTTAGCCAATCTGTATACAGAGCATATACTCTAAGAAGCTGGATTATATAAAATGAATGTGGCATCAGGATTAGAGAAAGACTCATTAACTAGTGGCAACTTGCAGAAGACACAACTTTGATGCTGGAACTGAAGAGGAACTGAAGCAATTACTGATGAAGAGCAAAGACTATAAGTTTCATATAACCTTCAACATTGATTACACTACAACATAAAGAAAACAGACATTCTAACAAATGGATAAATAAGGCTCATGATAAAAGAAACAAAACAAAATACTGATAGTGTCAAGGATTTTATTTTACCTGAATCCATAATCAATGTCCATGGAAGCAGCAGTTAACAAATCAAATGATACAATTTTTGTAGGGTGAAATCTACTTCCAAAATCCTCTTTAAAATCTTAAAAAGCAAAGATGCAGCTTATATAACTTGTGTAACTAAGATGTGCATGATCCAAGCTGTGGTTTTTTAAATTATGTTATATTCACAGGAAAACTGGACAACTAATTAAGAAGGCTAAAGAAGAAATGGTGCAATTGATTTATGGTATTGTTACATACCATATGCTCATTTACCATCAACTACCAGAAAAATTAACAAACCTGTGTTGGGTAAAGTACAGCCAGAAAGTTCCTTAACAGCAAGGATATCAAGATTTAGTCATCATTGTTTTGGACGTGCTATCAAGGAGGACCAGTTCCTAGACAAAGACATGACATTCAGTAAAGAAGCTCTGGTAGTGTAGTGGCTATGAGTCAGGCTGCTAACCTCAAGGTCAGCAGTTCGAAACTACCAGCTGTTCTACAGGAGAAAGATGAGGTTTTCTGCTTCTGTAAAGATGTACTGCCTCAGAAACCCTACACAGAGTTACTATGAGTTGGAAATGACTCTACAGCACATAACCACCACCGCCACCGAAGTAGAGAATCAATGAGAAAGAAGGAGAGCCTCAGTTAGATAGACAAAATAATAAGGAGTTTGATTGCAGCAATGCTTGTGAATAATTGTGCAGGACCAGGCAAGTGTTATTCTGTTAGACATAAAGTTGCTAGGAGTTAGAACTGACTTGAAGGCATTTGACAATAACTAGGCAGAGCTCTGGTAGCATAGTGGTTACGACTCGGACTGCGAACCTTAAGGTCAGCGGTTCGAAACTACCAGCCACTCCAAGGGAGAAAGATGAGGCTTTCTATTCCCGTAAAGATTTACACCCTCGGAAACCCTGTACAGGGTCGCTATGGGTCGGAACCGACTCGACGGCACTTAACAACAACAAGGCAGAGCTCTACATAACCCATTTAATTAATGCAAGTCAGGAAATATATGCCAAACAGAAAATGAAGCCCGTGGACATAGTATGACAAGTGAAGACAATTTCTCTATAACCAAATATTGCAACAGGATAAATAAGGAAAAAATTACAGAAAAGCTTCAAAGTAAAAAATGACTATTAAAAGTAAAAAGTGCATTAAAATCATGTCATAAAAGAAAACATACAGTACAGTGAATTCTGATTCATGATGTTTGGGCTCTTTACAGTTTCTTTTTGGCAAGAAGTTAACTTATTTTCTCTAACTTAGCTAAGCCTAAACTGGCTTTGCAAAGGACAAATTGTAGCAAATTTATGTGGGAAGTAAAGATAGAAAAGTGGAAAGTGAGCTCATGAGGCAAGTTCTTTTGAGGATAAATGTTATAAGCAGTGTAATGTGGAAATTATTGTATTGCTCTTTGTAGAAGTGAAAACCATTTACCACCCACCATGTCATTTTTTTATATGGAATCACACTTTGCCTTGTTCTTTTTGATGCAAAAATAATTATTCCCTGTGTTTGTTACAGTAATAAAGATAATAATAATTTGCTCTTATAGAGTACTTTTCCTCCAAAGAGTTTAAGTACTTTGGAGCAAACTATTCCACTCGTCTTCATAAAAACCCTGGAAAGTAGGTATATAGAGATAAATGGCCATAAAAGATGAATAAAGGAAAATGTTTTAACCTGGAGAGAGTTGGATTCTTATTCATCTTTGCTGTCTGAGCCAGAAAAATGAAATTTGCATCATGAATACAGACATGAAATTCTCCTAAGATTCCAAATATTTTTCCCTTGATCTCTGAGGTAAATGGTGAACATTTTTATTGTTTTAAATTTCATCCTGACTTAAATTGAGATATATTGTCAAATTTTATGTGTAGTGGTATTTTACAAAAAGAACAGAAGCATATTTTTTCAAAGAATATTTTAGCACAGCTAAGAGTGGTAATCATAAAAAATAATAAAGGAGAGAGGATGATTTCATATGTATATGTTTCCTAATTACAGTTAAGTTTCATGTGTTAATCAAGGCCAATAATTAATATCTATCTCAGGTTAATAATTTTTAGAAAGATTTCATTGAAATATTGTCAAGGAATCTTTAGGTTTAATAAGATCTTTACTGACATTATCAAACTTTCTGTAGAATTGGTAATGAAGAAATTGGTCAGCCTCTGCCTTTCTAAAAGAACATTGTTGTTAGGTGCCATCAAGTCGATACTGACTCATAGCCATCCTATGCACAACAGAACAAAACACTGCCTGGTCCTGGGCGAACTTCACAATTGTTGTCACACTTGAGCCCATTGATGCTTCTATTTTGGGTATTTTGGGATCAATCCAGTTGATGTATCCAAATGTGAGATTGATTGTCTATCTATCTCATATATAAAGAAATAAGCTTAATTTCTAGAATTTGATTAGAATTAACTTTAGTCACATGTTGAAAATTTCAGGGAATATATATATTCAAACGATGAGAAAAATCCAAGATTGAGTTGAAACTATGAAATCCTCTAATTGTATTTTATTTTGTGAGCTATAATAAATCCTGTTATTTACATCGTATACATTAAAAAAAAAAAAGAGCCATCTATCTACTTTATATTAAAGCATATTGAAATTGAGTGTTTAAAAGTGTGATGTTTATAGTCGGCAAATTAAAAATTTTATTATCTTTTCTCCGTCTCTCCCAGCTCCTCTGTTTTTTTAGTGATTTGAACCAGTATATATTTACATTATAACATTTTACATCATAATAATTTTAATACACACAAATGACTTTAAAATGATCAGGATTGAGTATTAAGCCTACATATATGTTTGCTATTCTTGGCCTTATAAAGAAATAAATGCAAAAAGATTATTTTTACACTGGCAAGATGCAGCACACTGTTTTGAAAAATGACGTGCACTGTTTTGCATATTTGACATTATTATGGCTCTCTTACAAAATGACTTTCATTGTACTATTGCTGCCAATCCTATTTAATGGTGAAAGCAAACCCAGGACATAGCATGATGATATGGAAATGGGTACAACCATATTTTAAATTGCCCAAAATAAATAAGTAAAAGCAATGGGAAAGTACTGCAATACAAAAAGAGTTACAGTCATGTGTTTTTTTGCATTTTTGAATAATTAATTGGCAAATTTTTAATATGTTAATTTGTTTTCCCTTTGCCCCATTCTTTATTTTCTATCATATTGATTTGTAATTTAGTTATAAGGATTTCACTTCCAAATCTATGTAGTAACATTGGTGGTGGTCATATGCCGAGGAGTCAGTTCCAACTCATAATGACCCTCTTTGTATAGGGTTTCTGAGACTGTAAATCTTTGTGGGAGTAGAAAGCCTCATCTTTTTCCCGTAAAACATCTGGTAGTTTTGAACTGCTGACCTTGTAACCTGACTTGTAACCACTACACTAGCAGAGCTCTTGTAGTAACATTAGACAAAATAATTTATGACAGATAGATGAATGAATATTCATGCAGTGTGGGACAGGTTAGGAAAGAGAGGACAAAAAGGAAGTTAGCAAAGGATAGTATATAATTTAATCTGAAGAGCCATAGTAGAAAGATGTGTTGTTGTTCTTATTTTATAAATTATAAAAGTCAAACTCAGAGGAATGAAGCTAATTATCCTAGATCCAATAGACAAGTGTGTAGTGGAGTCAGGATATTGTGCAGATATGGAAAACAAAAAGACAGAATGATTTATTGATGTTTATATTGTCACCCACACTGAATATGAATAGCATATTTTTGTAGCTAATTTTTAAAAAAAGCTATTTTATTGATATTACATGCCTCATTTTTAGTGTAAATTTGCTCAACTGCTAGCCAATCACATTAACAGAAAATAAATCATGCCTTTCAACCAGTTTTTGCTTTCAGCATCTCTAAATTCAATTTTTGCTTTTTTCAATCCTTTATTTTTCATTGTTGAATTTAATTAATTGAGAACTCCTCACTTACTGTTATTGTAAAAAGCCTATGATTATGCAAATTGTGACTTTCCTGTGACTTTGAGTATATCCATTGTTACATTCATTGTTTTCTTTTCATTAAAAAACAATGCAGTTATTTTACTTATAAGTGAAACTTCAGGTTATCCAAAAGGATGTAATGTTCTAGATACCTGTTCCTATCTATATATATTTGTTGTTGTTGTTTTTAAGTGCCATCGAGTTATTGAGTTGGTTCTGAACCATAGCAACCCTGTGTAGGGTTCCCAAAGACAGACTTGTGGGTTTGAACTGCCAACTTTGAGGTTCAAATTGATCTTGAATTATCTTTAAGTGCCACACCAGGATGCCACATACATGTGTATATATTATATTTGTTATTGTTGTTAAATGTCATTGAGTCCATTTTGACTCAGTGACCCTGTATAGGGTTTCTAAGGCACAGCTGGTGGGTTTGAACCACCAACCCTGTGGTTAGCAATTCAGTTCTTATCCTACAACTCCACACCAGTATGCATACACGTTTGTGTGTGTTAAGAGTACTAAGCAGTACTTAAAAGTAATGAAACTGGCCTCATGACACAGAAAATTCAATGGAAAATATTTGCCTGATGCTGCTACAACTTTCAAATCCTTAATCATTTGTTAGTGAGTTTAACTACTATGAAATAACAAAAAGTATATGCCTTTATTTCTAAATATTAAAGATTCCACCAAATATTTGGTTTCCTATTTTAGAGTGGTTAATTAGATATATAGTTGTTTTGGGGTTTTTTTGCATTTGAAGATGATATCTTTAATGACAATGTATTATTAGCACATTGAGGTTTTATATAATGCAGACAGATGATTCAAATTTAATAAATATATGCAAAGTCTTCATAATAATAAGTAAGTAGTTTATGGAATTTTATTTTATATAGTCACAATTTTTTATTATAAATATTTTCTCAAGTTACTGACCATTCATAAAATTTTTACACTTGTAGTGAAATTAGTAGCCTAGAGGAGGTGAATAATGTGAGCTTATTGTCATGATAAACTGATTATTTGATGATAAAATATTTGTGTATAAATTATACAATAAAAGCATAAAAGCTATCTCTCAGAAACAAAACAAACAAAACTGTCTAAACAAAAGAAAACTAAAATCTTGATTTTTAAAAGAAAATTCTGGTGCCTAAAACTTGAGACTCAATGGAGGTTTGCATCTAAAGTCCTATAAAAAAGCACAACAAAAACATAAAGGATGAAAAGTATTTCCGTTTATTCAAAGTTCTCATTTAACTATAGGTTTCATGAAATCTGTCCTTGTGTTTATGGACAATGCTCTCTAGGCAAGTGAGATGAACTGTAAATGGCAAATGTGCTGTTCTTTTTAGAAGGTCTTATTATCATTGACCAACAATAAAAAAGTTTTTGTGCTCATCACATTGAAATACAGATGAAAATCACCATTTCAAACAGCAGAACCATTGTTCTCTGAAGTTGCCCTGTTCAGACCATCATTCAAGCAAGAGGAATGAAACAGATTAAGGGGTTCAGCAATTTTCAACATCAGAGTCAATTCCAAAGACAGTGTCCGCTCTAACAAAGATCTGGACGACGTTTTAGCCAGTGCATCGATTGTGCCTGAAGAGTCACAATGCTGCCCTCAGCTGTGGCTATGAGATAAGAATGCTGGTTAATAAGAACAGTTCTAGGACAGGCACAAATGAGATTACAGGACTGAGGTCTAACTTGTGCCAAAACTCAAGCTAACGTTTTGTCTTCAGCTGTCACAGATGGGATGGCTTATAACATGCACACCACATCATCTTTTTAGAAAAAGAATATTGTGAGGGGATAAAAAAAAAGGTTTTCAAGGACAAAATGTTATAAAATGACAGGGAATTTGGATTTAGAGAAAAAGACCAAAGAACTAAACCTATTATAAACCTGGCACATTTCAGTTTGGGATTTTGGCAGGACATATTGATAACAGATTTCATGTAGGGGAGAGAATCCAAAGTCTACTCCTCCCCTAATTATGTACTGAATTTGAAAAAAAAAAAAGTTATGTTTGGATTACATAGAAATTTGAAAGGAATCAGCCCAGCAGGAGAGATTACCAACTGGAAAAGTTGGAAAGGATGTTAGGTGTGGGATTTCAGGCTCCAAGCTGGTGGACTCTTGAATTTGTCACAGAGGTTAGTTTTGTCTCGGAAGGGGAGCCAGTCATCCTGTACAAGAGTACCCCCTGTTGGTTGGTTGGCCAGAGAATATTGGCACTGCCTGTTGTGGCAGCTGCTCATTTAAACTTCTCCTCTAAAATCTGCTGAAAGGGAAGCAAGAAAGGTCTAGGAAGGAACTGGGATGGGAAGAAAAGCAGGAAAGATTCAATGAGGGGAGTAGTTAGGGGCAAATTTTCTTTCATTATTTTCTTAAGCTGAAATATAATCACTTAACAAATAGATGAACCATGAAAACAGTAAACTGAGTGAAATAAATCAGTCATAAAAAGAAAATATTGTATCATCCTACTTACATGAATTGGCTACAAGAGTCAGATGTATGGTGGGGGCACAGGTCGTGTGCCATCAATCATTTCTGATTCACAATGACCCTGTGTAAGGTTTCCAAGGCTGTAAATCTTTGTTGTTGTTTCTGTGTGCAGTGGAATCAGTTCAGACACAGTGACCCTGTATAGGGTTTCCAAGGAGCAGCTAGTGAGTTTGGAACGCCAATCTTGTGGTTCAAACCGACCTTGCAGTCCAGAGCTTTAACCCACAGCGCCACGTCTTTACAGGAGCAGAAAGTTTGAACTTTCTCCGGCTGAACTGATGGTGGATTAGAACTGCTGACCTTGCAGTTAGCAACACAACACATAACCCAATACACAGCAAGACTTCCAATCAAATGTGTTGCTGTTGTTGATAAGTGCCGTTGAGTTGGTTCTGACCCACGTTGTTGTTGTTAAGTGCTGACGAGTTGGTTTCAACCCATAGCGACCCTGTATAGGGTTTCCTAGGAGAAACTGGTGAGCTTGAACCGCCAACCTTGCAGTTCAAATGGCTTTGTATTCTGGAGCATTAACCCACAGCGCCACACCAGGAGTCCCATAGTCACCCTTTATAGGGTACCTCAGGAGCAACTGGTGGGTTTGAACCGCCATCCTTGCTACATTAATTTGTACCTTTAAATTATAACAGTGTAAGTCAAATCATTATCCTTCTTCCAGACAGGTTTATCAGGTGATGTAGGGCTCAAAAAAAAAAAACAAAAAACATTTTCATGCAAAAATAAATACTGGTATAATTTTATTTCACCGAATGATAAAGTCTGAAGTATGCCTCACCATCCTCAACAATGCTTGGAATAAACTTAAAAATTAACAGAATTCTGAGTAAGGACAGTTATACATTAAAAACATGACGTGGCCATAAGACAGTTCTCCATTGGTACTTCCTTCAGGTGCTAGCACTTTGGTCAGTCTGAATAGGATTAGACACAAAACGAAAACCAGGAAGGAAAACAACAAACAGCAACAAAAATCTACTACTTTGGACTTTCTGATGTCCTCTGCAATTTATTTTTGCCATTTTCCTTTATAATGTTGCTGTTGCTATGTGCCATGGAGTCGGTTCTGACTCATAGCGACCATGTACAGGGTTTCCGAGGCTGTAAATCTTTACGGGAGCAGAAAGCCTCATCTTTCTCCCGCGGAGCAGCTGGTAGTTTCGAACTGCTGACCCTGACGTTGGCAGCCCGATTCGTAACCACTGCGCTACCAGAGCTCCTTTTCCTTTATAATAGTAAGATGCAATTATAATGAAAATAATTCTATGGTAATAAATTTAAACAGCATTGAGCTGAGTTGGAGTATTATTAGCAAATGCTCATAGAGTCTGAGGCACATTTGTTGTAATCTTTACTGCGACCATACACTGGGGTTCTAAAAGGTTAATGAACCACTTGTGGTAGACCTTTCCTTCACCTTTTAACTCTGTTTTATTCCTGATAGAACCATTAACTTCTACACTAACCTTTCTACTTGTTACTATTACACACATTCTACTCACTAAAGCTTTCTATTGATTTTTATTGGTCAGGTTTTATAAAATGTAGCTTTAAATACATGGTTTCTGCAATTGTATTAGCATCAGCCAGTGTGAGTGAAGACGAAGATTAATTCTCCAGTTTTAATTATTTCTTATATTGTCATTCAGGAACCATTTTTAAATTTTTCGTGATGGTTTTTCATGAGGAAGCCTTTCAGAGCTTTCACATTTGTCCTTTTGAATTTGTTTGGTATTTTAAACAATTTTATTTTCTTAGCTCTCAATACCATATTCATAACATAAATATGCTTAGAAGGACCATAGATTTATTTTTCTCTATCATTCATATGAGTTTTCTGAATATTTTCTGTAATTGCTTATGTGCCATGGTGTGTGTGTGTGTGTATTTGTGTGTTGAGAAAAGAGATTAAGAACAAAAGATGAAGAGAATACATAAATAGACATACAAATAGTTGTTGTGAAGTGTCATCCTATTGATTCCAACTCATATCATTCCTGCACAGAGTTTTCAAGGTTGTAAATGTTTATAGGAGCAGCAAGCCTCATCTTTCTCCACTGAGCTGCTGGTGGTCTCAAACAGTGGACCTGTGGTTTGAAGTCTAGTATTTATCCTGTAGAGCCACCCCAAAGTCCATGAAAACTGTATAACATCAATTTTTATTTAGAAATATGCATAAATTGCTAAAATGGATGCATGAGATTGAATAAAAATATTCAAGACTAAATTTTTGTCTATGAAATTTAAGGCAAACTAAATTTGTAACCTAAAAATATAAATTGTATATGCCTTAAATGAGTTCATTACTTTGTTTTCAAGATTTTTGTATTTGATTTCTTTTTTATAGTTGCTAAATATGAATCCTGGTGTGGTGGTGTAGGCTAAGTACTGGACTGATAATGCAAAGTCAGTAGTTCAAACCTACTAGCCACAGTTGGAAATCATTTACAGGGTAGCTAAGTCAAAACTGGCTTTTAGGCAAACAACAACAATTGCTAAATATAACTGTTAAAATAACAAACTTAAAAAAAATACTTTCAATCTATTATTATTCAACTTGAAGATAGCATCTTCTACTTTAAAAGGGCAGTAAAATAGGGTGTTTCAAAGAGCTCCAGGAAAAAATCCCATTATATTTCAATTTCATTTTTCCACAATTTTTTGCAACCCCCTCACATTGCAATGACAGGTAGCAAGAAAAATAAATGCTAACCCACAGATATTTTTATCTCACCCCTAAATCAATCTTTATTCCCCCTGCCCCAGGCATTTTAGTACCTGGTATTGCAGTGTGGGTTAATGCGCTCGACTGCAAAGTCAGTTTGAACTTCCAGGTTGGTGGTTCAAGCTCATCAGTCTCGCTCCTTGGAAACCCCTTACAGGGTCGCTATGGGTCGGAATCGACTCGACAGCATTTAACAACAAAAATGACATTCATTGTTATTAAGTGCCATTGTGTTGGTTCTGACTCATAGCTGCCCTGTACAGAGTTTCCCACTGAGCTCGGGGTTAGCATTCCAGTGCTTATCCTACAGTACACATAAGCACTCCACTTCTAACTAATAACATTATTTTTCCCTTACATTTTAAAGTATCCAATGGTCACAATGAGTCCCTAGGTGGCACAGTTTATGCTTAACTTCTAACCTGAAGACTGACAGTTTGAATGAACCCAAGGACATTGTATAAGAAAGTCCTGATGATTTACTACCACAGAAATTACAAACAAGGTAATCCTATTACAGCTGAGACTATCATATAGACCAGTTATATACCCTGTAAGGCATGGGGTGACCAAGAGTTGGAATCTACTCCATGGTGATGTTTATTTATTTTTATTTATTTATTTATTTTAATGGTCAGAAAACAAGATAGAGAACTACTAAATAAATACATATATATAATAGCTGGATAGTTATTTTAATAAAATTAAAAGTTCTTATTTTGACAATAGAAGTTCTATTGACACATAAGTAATTATTACTGTCATTTTTGAAGTGAAGGTGAATCAGGAAAATAAACCTTTAATTGAACAGAATAGTTGGGCAGTAAAATATTTAGATTTCTTGAAATCATGTAATTTTTAAGAACGCTTGTTTAGTTTTAACATTTGCTGTTGACAACTTTTCATAATATTGTCAGAACAATTTTCCTGACTCTATAAATAAGGTCACAGTAGCATTTAGCCTCTACTTTTTGTGATAATTGAGGATCTTGTGGTTTTTAAAACTCATAAAAATATACAATCATTTATGTGGGCAAAATATTATGATATTGATGTGTGGGAGAATTAATTAAGCTTAGAATATAGTATATATTTGTTCCTTTTACTAAACCTATTAGCTTATTCTGTTGGCATTTATCTTTTTCTTAAAATTTCTTGAACAAAGGATGCATGGTTTTTAGTACATGTACATTTAACATATAGATAAGTATGGAATTTTTAAAAAATACAAAAATATGTATACATTTTTACACATAAGGGTACTACTGAATTGTACCCCAAGCTCCCTGTACACTGTAAGGCTCATGATAGAGAGAGTTTTCACATTAACCCATGTCTGGAAATATTTTATCAGAACTTCCTCATATCTGGACATGCACATGTTTCTATTACAGTAAGTATTTCCATGTGTATCTTCTCAAAAGCACTTAAAATATAAAAAGTCCCAAAGTAACCTCACTGATTTTCCACTCCAGTGTGTCTCCACTTTATCTTTTTATGTATAGATGTTGTTGGATGCTGTCAAATTGATTTTTGACCCATAGCATCCCCATGACACAGAATCAAACTACTACATAGAATGTTCCAGGCTGTAATCTTTATAGAACTTGATTGCCTGGTCTTTCTCAAGCTCATGCATGGTTAAACTAATAATAATAATAATAATAATAATCCAGTCTCTAAGGTTTGAAATTCCAGTGATTTTAAATTTCTCTCTCTGCCTAATTATTGTTTAACTGCTATGATTCTACTTCCAAAGTATTTTTCTTCCTATCCACTTCCCTTCAGTTCCTTAATAACATGTTACTATAGCCTGCTCTCCAGATTCAATGGTATTAGTAGTTCTCAATTCTGCACATAATTCTGAGCATTCTATGCCCCTCATCAAACTCTACATCTAGCACCCATTTCCCGGAGAATAAAGTTAAATTATACCTCCCACCATTTCTCTTCAAACATTCTAAACACAGTCAGTCAACTAAACCATTGCTTATTTTTATTTTTAAATGTGTTTATACTTCTAACTTAATATCCCAACTAGTTTATTTTCATTTTCATAAAACAAATGCCTAGAAGGCCTTCTTTCATTTTCTGACATCAGCCCCCTCCTACTGTCTAGAACACATGTTTCTAACCTAGACGGTTGCCAATTGTTCTGCAGGCCTTTCCTCAGAGTATCTGTTACTGTCACTGGACCTTAGCACATGATCTTTCCATTCACCCAAAATTCCCACTATTCTCACTACTATCACTAGTTAATCAACTTTTTTGTGATGTTAAGTTAATGCTAATTTTCACTTCCTTTGACTTTTCTAAAAAGGTTAAATCCACCAATTTTTTATTCTTATTGCATCATATCCTGTTTGGCCTAACACTTAGAGAAAGACAATGAATTCCATTTATTTATGTTAATGGTATAATTAATGCCTTTTCCACTGTAAAATGTAAACTCAAGGGAAGGCTGGAGTCCTGTATGTGTTCATGCATATAGCTATAGCCAATATAATTGAAACATTAATTACATTAATTTAAAAAAAAAAACAATATTACCTAAAATTAGGTCTGAAGACCCTGCTATATCATTTAGAATGATAATGATCTGATATGGTAAATTAAAAAAATAAAATGAATTATATATATATATGTTGTTGTTGTTGTTAAGTGCTGTCGAGTCGGTTGCAACCCATAGCAACCCTGGACAGGGTTTCTGAGGCTGTAAAACTTTATGGGAGCAGAAAGCCTCATCTTTCTCCCACAGAGTAGCTGGCAGTTTCGAACTGCTGAACTTGCGGTTTGTAGCCTGATTCGTAATTAGTACGATACCAGAGCTCCTTGCTCTGGTATAATCATATATAAATGTATATATATATATACATTTATATATGATTATAAATTATTCAAAATCACAGTGCTCTTGAAGTCCTCTGTGTTTATATGAAGTTTAGGTTTCAGCTCTTCAGTGAACATCTCATCATAATAACCATTGTTGATTACTGGAATTTTTTCCTGACATTGTTCCAGTATTAGTCCTTGAGAATCCCAGAAAACTCTAAGTATCAATTTTCCAGCTGATGGTTGAATTTTGAACTTTTTCTTGGTCAGTGACTGAAGATATTTCCATACCATACTTCACCATTTACTCTCAAGCTCATGGTGATGAATCCATGTCCTATCACCAGTAATAATTTAAGAAACACTTACCTTCCTTTAGTATTGCTCCAAATTTTGTTTGCAGATATTCAAGTGTTTCTGTTGATGCTCTTCTGTGACTTGTTTCAGTACACATCTCGCACAAAATTTTCAACACCAAGTCTGTTGTGGATTATTTCATAGGCAGAGTCATGGCTGATTTGTAAATGATTTGCCATATAATTCACTGTCACTCAGCTATTCAACAGAATTATTTCACGTGCATGTTTAATGTTGTTATCAGCCATGGACGTGTATGGGCATTTTAATATAACTGGAGTACAGTTAATTTTTGATTCACCCTTATTTGTGTATGTGTGTATGTAAATTGAAAGAGACAGATAGGCAGAAAGGGAAAGAAGGAAAATGAATAAGAGACTGTAACTATATGTTCATATAAGACAACTATTTAAAATCTATATACTTACAATACACAGCTCATTCGAATAAGAATAAATAAATTATAACACCCAATAATAATAAGAAAAACAAATCATTTATAGTAATAGTTTCATATGAATTTATGTACATATTCACATGTACAAGAATTAGAATCTGGGTAGAATCTTGATTACATCCTCCCTAGATCCTCACTCCTTTTAAAATTTAATATCCTTTTGTAAAACTCCAATGTTTCATCTTTAGATCTTAAATATTAGAACTGTTGCTTAATGATCAAAACTATGTTAAATCAATCATTAAAATTAATAGAAACAACTAAAAATGTGCTGTTCTTTCAAGGTAGCAAATGTCTAGATTTTTAATGAAGTTCTTAGTATTTGTCAAATAATTTTAATGATGAAGCCTTTGTCTATATATATTTATTTTTGGAAGAAATGATTAGCAGGCTAGCTTTGTTCATTTCTCTTTTAGTTAGCCATGCTATTTGGAAAGCTTATGCTTTGGAATCTAGGGATTATAGGCAAAAGGGTAGCTTGACCTAACTGAAGACCAAGTATGTAAGGAAATATTTCTCTTTCTGGAAGTTATTATTAATATAGCTCCATTGCTGTTGTTGTTAAATGCCATCAAGTCAGTTCTGATTCATAGTAACTCTGTATAGGGTTTCCAAGAAGTGGCTGGTGAGCTTGGACTACCGGCCTTGCGATTCAAACCAACTGTGCAGTCCAGTGCACTAACCCACAGCGCCCCACCAGGATGCCATATAAAGTAATGTTATTTTTCCATTTTGAGAAACTAACACTACCTTTAAAGGATTAAATTTTCACCATAGGATATTTAAATCTGTGTGGTTTTCAATCGCTTGACTTCTGTTGTTGCTAAGTGTTGTCAAGTCAGTTCCAACTCATAGTGACCCTGTATAGGGTTTCTGAGGAGCCGCTGGTGAGTTTGAACTACTGACCTTGTGCTTGGAATCCAACACTGATCCTACAGCGCCACACCAGTAGTCTGCTTCACTTCTAGGTTATGGGGGAAAAAAATATCTGTGATTGCTAATTATTTGATGCCATTTCTTTCAGAGACAAGTATCCGTAAATTTTTTAAGTTTAAGATTTGAAATAAGAGCTTTTATCTTATCATTTAGGGAGTGCAGTGGCTCTGTAAGATAAGCAATGACTGTGAACCACAAGGTCTTTGGTTCGAGCTCATCAGCAGATTTTCAGAAAAAAGATAAGGTTTTCTGTCTCAAAAATATTAATAGCTTTGGAAACCCTACACAAGGTCGTTATGAGTCAGAACCAACGGGACAGCACTTAATAAGATCGATATCGGATCACTTATGTTAGGTGTTGCTTAGCAAATTAGAATCATCCCAAATGATGGCAAAAAAAAACTTAAAGTGGAGAAGACAAGGCGGCAAACTACTTTGAGTGAAGATTCAGAGATGGATAGATATCAGCAAGTAGCAGCACTGTTAGAATCTTTAACTGGAGATCTTGAATAAACAGCATCTTATGTATGTGTGGTTTTGTTTGTTTTAAAAAGAAGACAAAATAAGAATAGTCCATAACCAATATTGCAGCATTCTGGCTGTACTTCTTCCAAAACAGATTTGTTTGATCTTCTAGCATTCCACGGTACTTTTAATATTCTTTTCCAACATCATAATTCAAATGCATAAATTCTTCTTTGGTATTCCTTATTCATTGCCCAACTTTCACAGGCATATGAAGCTATTGAAAATACCATGGCTTGGATCAGAAGTGCCTTAGTCCTCAGTGACACCTTTACACTTGAACACTGTAAAGAAGTCTTGTGCAGCAGATTTACCTACTGCAATATGTCATTTGATTTCTTGATTTACTGCTTCCATAAGTGTTGATAGTGAATCCAAACGATATGAAGTTTTTCACAATTTCAATCTTTCTCCACTAAAATCATGGTATTATTTATTGGTCCAGTGATAAGGACTTTATATATTTTTAATATTGAGTTGCAACCCACACTGAAGGCTATAGTCTATGATCGTAACAGTAAGCATTTTAAATCCTCTTCACTGTCAGCAAGCAAGAAATGATGGGCTGGACTTTGCAAAATTCCTTGCAGAAATCGAACAGTTTGCGGTGCTGTAGGTTAAGCACTGGACTGCTAACCAAAATATGTGTTGATTCAAATCCACCAGCTGCTCCTCAGAAACTCTATACATGGTATCTATGAGTCAGAATGGACTCAATGGGACTTAACAACAACATGCAAATATGGTGACTTTGGCCCACCAAGGTCGATTTTGTTATACTGCTAGTCTTAAAGTGTAGAATCCTATATAAGTTCTAAGAGACTTCATTACCATCCAGAAGAGACTGAAGCAGAATATGTCCTTTGAACAAAAGATTGAGACCTTCCTAAAGCCAGAGAAAGAAGCAAAGATGGTGAAAGACAATGGCAGTGAGTCTGAGGGGAAGAGAGAGACAGAGAGAGAGAGAGGGAGAGAGAGCTGAGCACCTGCAGCAGGAGACTTGAAGATGGAGTTTAACACTTACTTATGCAAGGAAGAGATCTGAGTGTGCCCCCATGCAGGGAGGGGTTGTCCCAACAACTCTGTGCAAGGGTTTTCCTACAGTAGGGTGGAACTAATTAGTAGGGCAAGAGAGGCCTGAGTGTTTCCTGAGCAGGGATTGCATGATTTTCCTTTGGGCAGCAGGACCTGGATAGTGACAAAAGAACTCTGCCTGACTAAATAGTGTGGCAGAAGCCAGGAAGATAGGTGTAGAAGGGCCCAGTGACAGGAGTCTTCCAGCCAGCAGCAAAGCCTAGAAAAGCCCAGTGGTAGAGTAGAAGCCTTGGGCGTACACAACACTCACCCCTCAGGAAGCAGTATAGTAGTAGCTGGAGGTAACAATGACATGAACACATCTCCTCTATCCCGAATCACAATGTACCTATCGAGTTACGTAAGAATGGGCATTGGTAATTTGGGGAAGGGTAAGACTCAACTTATGGAATATGTTGCTGTTGCTTAATGTTTGTTTTTTATAAGAAGATAATGATGGCTTTCACCTTGCCAGAATTGTGTGTTTGTTCCCTGTGTTCAGCAAGAAGCTCCCATGGAATGGTTGTTGCCAGTGGGTAGATGCGTCTCATTCTTAGCAGTCTAACAACTGTCTGGAAATTCAAGACACACTCTGTCTGCTAGTGCAATGCAGATAGATAAGCACATTCAAATACCCTAGATGGTTCTGAGCTTAACAAAATGAAATGAAAATTGTTTAAAATGACATTATTTATCGCATGTTCTTGTGTGTGATGATGTCATGCTAAAAATAGGGAAATTAGAGAGTGACTACCTGAGACAGGAAAATCATGAGCAGTTTCTAAACGTAATCTATTGTTGCTACCGGGAATAAAATTTTTTGAGGTTCATATTGTAGGTTTTCATAAGCAGGAATGCATGACAAAGGCTATGATCAGCTTCACAAAAATGCATCTACTGGACATACAAAGCACTTTACTGGACTTGATAGGCATGAAAATGAATGAAAAGCAGAAGATACAGGAGCAGCAGAATACTTCCCAGACTATAAGCATAACATGGAAATATACGTGAGGAAGCTTCCCAAATTCTTGGTGAGTACTTTCTTTAAAAACTTCTAGTGAATTACATGAAGCAGCCCCCAATCCCTACGAGTGTTCTGCTATAAAATAAATTTTGCAGAGCAAAGATGAAACTCTGCAGAAACAATAGAAGATATTAGTGCTAAATGTGATTAAGTTTTCACAAACTTGGTAAGATCAAGCATTACTTTAAACAAGTTGTGTTTTTACAAATGACATTCAAGTTTTTTTTATCATAATTCATGGATATGCATGCATGCATATAATAAAATAACTATTATTATAATAATCATTATTACTGCTTTACCCATTATACAAGTGGTTTCTCTTAGTAGGATCTATATTCTCGGAGAGAAATTGACTTAAGTTTCTGGTTCACTTTATGTTCCTTACAATCAGTAAAGTATCTTGAATTGGAAAGAGCTCAGCAAAAGTTGATTGAATGAATAATGAAAGAATGAGAGAGAGAAAGAGAAACAAGATAGGAAAAAGAAGTGATGAACAGAAGGAAGGAAGAAACACAAATAATTGCTCCAAGAGTTTAAAATTCTGAAAAAAATTTTGGTGGGATAATTTAAAGTCGAATTCTCCATTATTCCAATAATAAGACTAGATGGTTGGCATTCTTTAAGTAGATTAAGTAATTATACAATAGAACACAGAGCTTGCAACTACAATGTCCATCTAATCCCAGAGAGCTGGAATTAGATATACAAGTATGGGAGAATTGGTTCTTAGCTCTTAAATGCATGCCATACACACACACACACACACACACACACACACACAGAATCATTTGAAGAATAGCTTTCACAAACACATTTACTAGTATAACAGGCCATAAACTATGCATCTTTCTTCCTTTATTATAACTACGTGAAGCCATGAAAACAAATATGTTTCTTAAACTCACCTTCTCCTGAAGATGATTTGTCAAGTCATTGCCCTTAACATTTGACAACTTAATGAAACCATGAAAATAGAACTAGCCCACATGCCCAAGGTCTAAAAGAAATTAGTTATAGTTCCAATGGAAATCAAATACTATGTCAAAAGGAAACAACAGTCCTTTACTTAGTTTTTGTGACAAGCTGTGTCTATGATCAAAATCTGAGAACGTATGAAAAACACTTATTTTTCTTAAGTAAAATGAAGAAATACAAAGACGGCAGAAATGAATAAGATGTTTAAGGTAAACCTGGTGATTGTACACACATAATAGTTTTTACTAGTTAAAATTGTTATATATATATATATATATTAAATAAATTTAGAAGTATTTAGCCAAGTATCTTGGAAAATTGTATAGGGTATATGTTATAATGCCCGGAAAGAAAGATTTTGTTCCCTATTGACTAATAAACAGCAGTATCCAGTGTTCTTAAATTGTGTCCAGGGAAACAGAACTATGGAGAACCCTCAGATATTCAAATCATATAAAAATAGAATTTTAGGGGTTGGGTTGGAAAATGTTAGTGAAAATATAATAAGAGTATTTGATGGATTAAGAGTATCCAAATTAATATAAAACAATTCACATCCATAAACATTTATAAAGTACCTGGTGTGGCACTGTGGGCTAATGTAGCAGACTGCAAAGTCATTTGAACTGCAAGGTTGGTGGTTGAGGCTCACCAGCTGCTCCTTGGAAACTTTATACAGGGTCGCTATGGGTCAGAATCGACTCAATGTCACTTACAATAACAACAACAATAAATATTGTAAAAAACTTTGGAAGACATCTACCTGACCAACAAGCTGGAACAGATCTATATAAATGCCCACTTCAGGATTCAGAAACTATTGAACAATATCATTAATATTACATGTAAGTTAAATTTTGATGAAGAAGAACAAACAAGATGGCAGATCGGGTGGATGTGTATCAAAGAGCTCCACCAAAAACAACACAGAATACCCGACCAAGCAGGCTCAGGGGATGGTCCCAGAACTCTGAACCACATATAAAAGAATACTTACAAGGTTGGAAGGCTCACAGCTGGGGGAATTTGTGGCAGAAGCAAGAAAT
>NW_006408604.1:4929501-4935692 GCF_000296735.1 Chrysochloris asiatica
ATAAGAAGACGTGAAACAAGGGATATCATTGCTGATGTTAGATGAATCTTGATTGAAAGCAGAGAATAACAGAAAGATGTTTACTTGTGTTTTGTTGACTTTTCAAAGGTATCCAATTGTATGGATCATAACAAACTACAGATAACATTTCCAGAACACTTCATTGTATTTATGCAGAGTCTGTACATAGATAAAGAGGCAGTTGCTATAACAGAAAAAAGAAATGGTTCAAAATCAAGAATGGTGTGCATCAAGTTTGTATCTTTTCTCTATTCTTATTTAAAATGCATGCTAAGCAAATAATCTGAGAAACTGTTCTATATATAGAAGAATGCAGTATGAGGATTGGAGGAAGTCTCATTTAAAAATTCAATACACAGATTATACAACCTTGCTTGCTAAAAGCAAACAAAACTTGAAGCATTTAACTGATGAAGATCAAAGACTACAGCCTTCTTTATGGATTTGACTCTGTCATGTGGTTTCACTAGAAGTTGGAATCAATTTAACAGCACCCAATATAAACATAGATCAAGCACTGTGGTAGGTACTGATGGTATAAAATAGAATCCTTGTCTTGAAGAAATTCAGTCTTTAAAGCAATGCTCTACCAAAATACCTTAAGAAAGCAGAAGCTTTATTAATGAAATTATAAAAATATGATGCAAACTGTCATTGACTTACCACTTTTATGAAGACGCTTATTGCAATAGAGGTAGTAAAAAAGCTTTAGTTTATGGAAAATCTGATGTTTAGAGAATATGATCTAAAAATTGTAAAACATATAATAGTCTTTTATAATAAACCAGAATTATATCATTGTCCCTATCAATAAAGAGTAGAAAAAAGAAAAGCAACAGAATATAGGCTAAATAGAATTTTTTGAATACTCTTCAAAGTTTTCCCATAAGGTGCTAGCAGTTTTTACAGTACTTTTAGCGTGCTTAAGGTATATTACCATTTCATAAAGAATCATCTGTATGCTAGTAATTGCCACTGAGATTTTTACTGTACAATTCTTGTAATTTTCAACATATTTTAAGTAAAATAACGTGATGAAATACTAGGTTGCCATTTCATGAAACTATTCTACCTGCAACTATACAGGAAAATGATCAAAATGAACAAATGTTTAGAATCCCTCTGATCCTAAAATCTTATGACTAAAAGCTAAATACTTTTCCCAGTTCTCACTGATATAATTGTTCAAATTTTCTTCTTATTGCACTCTGATGGCTAGTCAAAAGTATTTTAGTAATATTTCCTTTGATAAAAGTGACTATGTAGGGTGTGACAATGGAACTATTGAGTGGAGATATTTCATACATATGTGTGTGTATGCATATATATGCTTTGAGCTGCAAGATCTGCTGTTTGAACTCACCATTTGCTCCTCAGAAACCCTATAGTGGGTCGCTATCAGTCGGAACCAACTTAACAGTATACAACAACAATAACATGCATATATATAGAGTCTTTGTGTGGCATTGCAAGGCAGGTACTAGATTGCTGACCACAAGACCACAGGTTCAAGCCCACCAGCCACTCCTCAGAAACCCTATACTTGCTAGCTATGAGTTGGAACCTGTGGTCAGCAGTCTAGGGCTTATCCTGGATGCTTATCCTAGTGCCACACCAGTATGCCATATATATGCATTGTTGTTCTTAAGTGCCATCAAGTTGATTCAAACCCATAGTGACCCTATATGGGGTTTCCAAGAAGTGGCTGGTGAGCTTGAACCACCAACCTTGAGGTTCAAATCGACTTTGCAGCCCAGTGCATTGACCCACAATTCCATACCATAGCTCCACTCAGTAGTTCCATTGGTATATACATATGTATATATTGTTGCCATTATAAAGTGTCCTCAAGTGGATTCTGACACATAGTGACTCTGTGTATGTTTCCAAGGAGTAGCTGGTGGTTTTGAACCATAGAGTTTGCTGTTCAAACCAACCTTGCAGTCTACTACTTATTTTACAGTTCTACACCAGGACTCCATATGTAATATTATTAGTCCCAGATTAAAAAAATACACATTCAGAAAAGCAAGACCACCCTTATTTCATCACAATTTTTCTTGATTGACTAGTCATATGGAACTAAGGTGCTGCAGAACTGGTTTTGATACATTATATTAAATATCCACTTTGACTAGAACAAGGCATTGTAAAGCCAAAAGAACCTTGTGTTTATTCACTGAATGTCATGGAAAATTATTTAAAACATCCTCTCTAATTAATATGAGGTACTAAGAAATGTCTTTCATGTAAGTCTGAGGCATGGGTAAAAACAAAATTCATTGAAAATTAAATAAACTGTAGAAGAGAAAGCATCATAGATAACAGTAAATAACACAAGGCAGATGTGTAAAGAATAAGTCATTGGTGACTGGATACAGGTTCCAAATGATCTTCCTCTAGAGAAGTGATAACTATGAAAATTTTACTAAGAAGATTCAGATTAACAGAAAATCACAAACAAACAAACAAAAAAGCTACTATTGGTGATTATATTTTCCACAAGCTCAATATAAATCCCTAGGGATATATTGCTGTTTAGACATTTCAAGTAATAGTCTAAGATGATATGGGAATTCATGGGCTCCTAGAAAACAAAAATTATGTATAATGGGAAGCTAGCAGATTAGGTCTCTATTTGGTCCAATTAAATGGGATGACTCCTATAGCAATAACATCTTCATCATCTGGATGTGGTGAGACCTGAGGACTCCTAAGCCCATGGACAAGGACCTAGCCACAGAGGGCTAGAGCTGAGAGTGAAGTGTCCAGCTGATATGAAGTGAGGGGAGATGCACAAGAATGTTCAAACTTTCAGATAGTACCCATTTGAACTAGCTTCTATGGTGTGATGATCAGATCTCAAATAGAGGAAGAAAAAGAAAATTGATAAAGGAAACAAATGTAAATTGCTACAATTTGAGGAACTTGACTCATACTTATGGATGTAGTAGCTCAAAATACCAGCTGAGAGGGAAGGAGTCTTCACATTAAGCATCAAATATATCCTCTCTGTACACAAGGCTGATAGGACAGGCAACTAAGATATTGGCTACCTAAAATGGGGCAGGGATGTGGGGAGGGAGTTGGGACTATAAAGTAACAAAGTGGCTGGCTAACAAGTTTTCAAGAGGCAGTTTAGTTTCAGAGTACAGGGCAAGGTAGAATCCCCACTGAAATTGTTCACCTTGTCTGGACAAGTCTGGTGAAAGGAGATGGGGATAAGATTCTTATGATTCAATGGTGAGTAATTGTTATCATGATTAATTGTGATTATCACAACTATAAAGGTAGAAGTTTTGTAATATAAAAGGGGGAGTAGTTTGTCTTACATTCTAGGAACAGAGGACCCTAGGACCATCAAGGGAGAAGAGCATGAGCTGAACGTGGGACCTTATCCAGAGAAGCAGTGACATCAGAAATGGAGGCAAAGATGATGACATCAAGAGATAGAGAAACTCAGGACTCTAGATTCATGGAAAGAGAAAGTCTGTGAGCTGGCAGCCATTAGGAAGTCTTGACTAATGTGCCCTTGGGTTGTTTAAATGATTATATATTCTGGAGTGGTTTTGTGTATATCAAAAACAACAACAACAGCAGCAGCAAACAAAACAAAAAAAAAAACAACAACAGAGAGAATTGATTAGTGATGCATTGAGAGGATTGTAATCATTGCATTGATACCAAATACAATAAGATGAGTGCAAAATTGATGTTCTCCCATGTAAACTATCACTCAATGCACAATAAGAGCCTTTAAAAAGAAAAGAAAATATGTCTTAAGGACACTTTAGTCCTTAACGTATCCTCTTTGCTCTTTAACACTCTAAAGAAGTCTTAAGCAGTAAATTTGTGCAGTGCAATTTGTCATTTATTTTCTTGACTGCTGCTTCCAAGAGCATAGATATGGATCCAAGTAAAATGAAATCCATGACAATTTCAATATTTTTTCCATTTATCATGATATTATATGTTGGCGCAGTTTTGAGGATTTTTATTTTCTTCATGCTAAGGCGTAATCTATGATGAGCGCTGTAGTCTTTAATTATAAGCAGTAAGTAATTTGATGAATAAGGTGCTTCTCTAAATGCTACCTAACATTTGGAAGTTGTTTTGGAATTGGGTAATCAGTAGCGACTAGGAGAGTTAATAAAATGCCTAATAAAGTAGGATAAGCACTGACAACTAACTGCAAAGTCAATTATTTAAACATACCAGCTACTCCTCAGAAAACCTACACAGAGTTACCATCAGTCATAACTTACTAAATGGAACTTAACAACAACATAATGCCTTGAAGTGTCTGTTGGTGCTATTATGGACATCAAAGGCAATTCTGGTGAGGGCTCAGAATGAAGTGAGAAGAGCTGTAGTACTGGAGGCAATGCAGACAGTGAGAAGCAATGGCATAGAAATGGTGGAAGCAGAACCAAGAAGCTTGAGTGAAATGGTGTAGGAGCCAACCCATGAAGTCAGAGAGCTGAGTGTCTTCACAAAACAGGTTTCCTGGCAGAGTGGGGTGCCTCCAGACACTTGCTGGCAGAGCTAGGCTTATTGACACACAAAGCAAGAGTGCTGAGTATCACTCTAAAGGAGGCTATCTCTCTTGTCAAGACAAGAGTGAGAGGGCAGGTAATATACAAGTGGATGGAGGTTGGCAGAGGAAAGATGGGGTGGTGGGAGACACAGGGAGGAATGCAGTGGTTAAAGTGAATAAAGGTAAATGCTGTTGGCTGTTGGTGCATGGAGGGGATTGCAGTCATGTAATGAAGCAAAGGATATGATTTGTTAAGTGTAAAACTAATAATTTGCTCTGTAAACATTCACTCAATTCACAATTAAAAGTTTAAATAAAATAAATAAATAGTGTTGAGTGTCTTTACACGAGACACTTACAGGCAGAGTTGCTTGCCTCCAGGCACTTATCAGTAGAGCTAAATTTGCAGCCCTTGCTTGAGCAGGGTAGAAGCTGGGCCATCCAAGAGGCCCAAGGGGCCAAGGGGCCAAGAAATTAAGGAACCAAAAGGCAGAAGCAAAAAACCAAGGAGCATGGAACGTAGAGCTACTTTGGTCTCAATGAGTGGGACCATGGCCTCTGGGATTTCAAAGGATGGGCTACAGCCTCCTAGGTTTCAAAGAATAAGATTTTCACCCACTTGGTTTCAGCACATAAGGCTGTTATTTACAAGCATCAGGGGATGCGACCAAATCCACTAAGGGGATAGGATTGCCATCCTAAGGAGTCTGAAAAGAGGAACTGAAGCCTAAGGACGAAGGCCTTCATCCAGATCCAGAAAGAATGGCCAAAATCCAGAGACTGGAGGACAGGACCAATATCTGAATGGTCTCAGGGAACAGAGATTATTGTCAAGCCTTGAGAACTAATGCAAATTGTTCTGGTGGGTTTTGTCTTGCTTAGTGCCCGTTATTGTTTTGCTCCTCCAATTTCTTCCATTTGTAATGGAAATATCCACCTATGCCTTTTTTGCCATTCTACTTTGGCAGCAGATAACTTACATTCTACATTTCACAGGCTAACAGATGAAGAATTCTGCCCCAGGATGGAATTTGGATGTGGAATTCATTTAAAACTTTGGGGATGATATGATAGGGTGAAAGTGTTTTGCATGTGAAAAGGATATAAATTTTGGCAGAGGTGGGTGAGGTGGTGAGTAAAGGGTAGAATATAATGTATTGAATTCTGTCTCCAAAAATATGTGCCAACTTGGTTAGGCCATGATACTAAGTGGTTTGCCAGTTATATAATGATGTAATTTGAAAGTGATATAATGATATAATCATTCTTCATAGTGTGATCTGATGTGAGCAGCCCCTAGGTTGTTGAAGAATTGGGGTGAGATGCAACACTCTAGCTCAGGTAGCAGACTAATAATTATGTTAGGGATGTTTTCCTGGGTTGTGGTCTACATTTTACCTTACAAGAGATAAAAGGACAGAGAAGTGAGAAGAAAGAGAGGGACATCAGTACCACCAAAAAAGAAGGGATGGGAGCAAAGTGCATCCTGTGGACCCAGGATCTCTGTACTGAGAGCCTCCTAGACTCCAGGGAAGATTAAAGTCAAGCATATGGGGATCTCCAAGGGTGTTGAGCTCATAGGCATTAAAAAGAGACAAAAGGCCTTTCTCTAGAACCAACAGAGATAGTCTCG
>NW_006408604.1:4936419-4960737 GCF_000296735.1 Chrysochloris asiatica
CACTGCTCACACTCTTCTTCCTTGAGTCAATCTGCATTTGTTCCTTTATCAGTCATTAACTCTACCTGTTCTCACATCCTAAGTAGAATATTTTGCTCATCCTTTTCTGAGTAAGATCTCAGGAAACAGATGTTGATGCTGCTAAACTAAAAATCCACTCAAGTTGATTCTGACTCATAATGACCCTACATCGAATTTCTGGAACTGGAAATCTCTATGGGAGCAGTCTTATCTATTTTCTGTGGGGCAGCTGGCAGTTTTAAACTGCTACCTAACCCAAAGCAACATCATTGTGCATAGTTTAGTCCAAAGTCTTCTAGAAATGACCTGGCCTGCTAAGATACAGAACAGATATTATCCAATCAAAATGTTTATTCAAATTGGCAACCCTTGCCTGAGCAAGAAAGAGGTTGGTTTATTTTTTTCGTAATAGTAACCACTTAAGGAGAGTCATCTCATTAAAAGAACAAAAATTCTTCCACGTTGGTGAGTTTCCTTAGAACTAGAATCTGTAGTGATAGTAGTCATAATATCCTTTCAACTTTGAACTCTGCACTGCAGTGAAAGCTCCTGCCCCTAGAGGGTTTTTACACATGAAACCCTGAAATACTCTGAAGTTGAACCTTTTTAACTGGGATGCTTATGTAGGAAGTAAGACAGTGACATTGAGACTTTCATCAGAAGAGGCATACTCATACCAGTTACCACCTGTCTATTTGCCATACTGTGTTGGCTTGAATATTGTTGAGATGCAGAAATTTATGAAACCAGTATTTCAAATAATGGCAAGATAATCCATGAGGAAATGTCTCAGCAAAACCTCTAGATTGAGACAGATAATGAAGAAAGGTCTGGAAATTTACTTCTAAAAATCATCGAATAAAAACCACATCATCACACCAGAACATTGCCAGACTCACTTGCTTTGGATATGTCATCCAAAGAACTCAATAATTGGTAGAGAATGTCATGTTTGATGAAACAGAGGGCTGCTTAGGGCAAATAAGATCCTTGGTAAGGTGGACAGGCACAATAGCCACCACAATGGATTAAAGCATGCTGCCAATCAGGAGGATGATGCAGGACTGGGCACTGTTTCATTCTGTTGTACATAGGTCACCAGAAGTCAAAGTTGACATAGATATCTACTTATTCTCATCAGTTCAGCAAGATCTCTCTGCTGTGCAGTGCTTGAATCAGCCATAATTGCCAGAGTTACGGAATGTAATCATGCTCAGAAAACATTTTGTTTGTGGAAAAAATGGAAGCATTGGACATAAAGGTATGGGATAGGCATTCAAAAATATCACTGAGAAAGTTAGAATGCCTCAGCTGTAATTTGAGTCAGATTGGTTTAGCAAGGTAAATGTACAAATAAGATGGCTTATCCTGAGACTCTGCCAACTGTCTCTTAGGTTGTTGTACTTTAGTGGTTTGTGTGTTCCTGTGAATCTGGAAACTATGACACCAGTATTTTGAATACCAGCAGGGTAATCCATGGTGGACATGTTTCAGATGAGTTTACAGAATAAGACAGACTAGGAAGAAAGAGAAGCAGGTTACTTTTGAATGATTAGACAATGGAAACCTTATCAATGGCACTGGTACATTTCAGATATAGTACCAGAAGATGAAAACATTATGAAAAGCTACAGAATATTGTCAGATTTACTGCCAGAAGATGAGCCTTTCAAGTTGGAAGACTCTCAAAATACAACTGGGGAAGAGTAGCTTCTTCAAAGAAGAGTTGACTATGTTGAAGCAAATGGAATAAAGCTTTAGGGACCTTCAATTGTTGATGGCTTACAACTAAAAATGAGGATACAAAAAAATCAGAACATAGAATGTAAAAGTGTGAATCTAGAGAAATTGGAAGTTGTCAAGAATTAAATGGGACACATAAAGATCAGTATCTAAGCATTACTGAGCTGAAATGTACTGGTATTGGCAGTTTTCAACTTGACAATCATATGGTTTGCTATGCTAGGAATGACAAATTCAAAAGGAATGGTGTTGCCTTCATCATCAAAAAACATTTCAAAATTTATTTTGAAGTACAATTTATCTGTAATAGGATAATAACCATACTTCTACAAGGAAGACCAAATAATACCACTATTATTCAAATTTACACACCAGTCACTAAGCCAGTTATGATAAAATTAAAGAATTATATCAACTTCTTTAGTCTGAAATTAATCAAACATGAAATCAAGATGTATTGATAGTTACTGGTGATTGAAATGCAAAGACTGGAAACAAAGAGGACGGATCATCAGTAGTATAAAAATATGGTCATGATGATGGAAATTATGGGTAGTGCACTATAAAATTTGCAAGAATAATGATTTATTCATTGTCACTACCTTTTTTAAACAAAATAAAAGGTGACTATACACATGGACTTCACCAGATGGAATACTACATCTGTCAGAAGAGATGGTAGAAAAACAACATCATCACCAAAAGAAGGCCAATGGTAGACTGTGGACTAGACCATCCATTGCTCATATGCAAATTCAGACTGAAGCTGAAGAATATTAAAATAAGATCACCAGAGCCACAATATAACATTGAACACATGCCATCTGAATTTAGAGACTATCTCAAGAACAGATTTGATGCATTAGACACTAATGACCAAAGACCAAAAGAATTGTGCAATGACATCAAGAACCTCCTATAGGAAGAAAGCAAAAGGTCATAAAAAAGAAAAGAAAGAAAAGACCAAAATTGATGTCAAAGGAAGCTCTGAAACATGCTCTTCAGCATAAAGATGCTAAAACAAATGGAAGAAAAGAGAAAGCAAAAGAGCAGACAGAAAATTTCAAAGGGCAGCTCAAGAAGACAATGAAATGTGCATAGATATTGAGTTAGAAAAACAAAAGGGAACAATACGCTCAACATTAGTCAAGCAGGAAGAAATGAAGCAAAAATTCATGGCTTGACTTGAAATATTGAAGGATTCTATGGGCAAAGTTATGAATGATGCAGAAAGCATCAGACAAAGATGGACAGTGACAAAGAATCACTGTGTCAAAAAATAAATGGTCAATGTTCAAGCATTTAAGAAGTACCATATAATCAAGAACCAATAGTACTGACTGAAGGAAGAAGTTCAAGCTGCACTGAAGGCAATGGTGAAAAACAAAAATCTAGGATACAAAATGACTAATCCAAAAATGACTAATAAAACTTGAGGGGTGCTCACTCATGTATGTAAAGAAATTTGGAAGAGAATGAACTGGCCAACCGATTGGTAGAGAAACCTATTTGTGCCCATTACAAAGAGAGGTGAACAAATGAATGCAGAAATCATCAAACAGTATCATTAATGTCATTGTTGCTATTATTGTTAGGCATCCTTGAGTTGGTTCTGACTCACAGCAACCCTATGTGCAATGGAACATAACACTGCTGGTTCCTTCTTCATCCTCACAATTGTTGCTATGCTTGAGCCTGTTGTTACTGCCACTGTGCCAGTCCATCACATTGGGATTCTTCCTCTTTTTTGCTGACCCTCCACTTTACCAAGCATGATGTCCTTCTCCAGAGACTGGTCCCTCCTGATAATATGTTTGAAGTGTGTGAGAGACAGTTTCACCATCCTGACTTCTAAGGAGTATTATTGCTGTACTTTTTCCAACACAGATTTGTTTGTTCTTCTGTCAGTCCACAGTATTTTTACTATTCTCCTCCAACACCATAACTCAAATGCATTAATTATTCTACAGATTTCCTTATCCATTGTCCAAATCTCACATGCATATGAAGCTATTGAACATACCATGGTATGGGCCAGGCACACCGTAGTCCTCAAATGTTATATTACATGCTCTTGAACACTTTAAACAAAGTTTGTGTCACAGATATACCTAGTGCAATACGTCATTTGATTTCTTGACTGCTGCTTCCATGAGTGTTGACAGTGGATTCAAGTAGTGAAGTCTTTGACAACTTCCATCTTTTCTCCATTAATCATAATGTCATTTATTTTGCCACTGGTGAAGATTTTTTTTTAATTTATTTATTTATTTTACATTGAGGTGCAATCCATACTGAAGACTGGTCTTTGATATTCATCAGTAATTATTTTAAGCTCTCTTCCCTTTCAGTAAGCATAGTTGTTTCATCTGCATACACAGGTTGTTAATAAGTCTTCTTCCAATGCTGATGTCATGTTCTTAATATAATTCAGTTTCTCAGATTATTTGCTAAGTATACAGATTGAATAAATATGGTGAAAAAATACAACCCTGGTGCACACCTTTCCTAATTTTAAACCAGTCAGTGTGCTGTTGTTCTGTTTTAACAACTGCCTCTTGATCTAAGTACAGGTTCTTCATGAGGACAGTTAAGTGTTCTGGAACAACCATTCTTCGAAATGTTATCCACAGCTTATCATGATCCATACCGTCGAAAGTTCCTGGCATAGTCAACAAAGCACAGGTAAACATCTTTCTCGTGTTATCTGATTTCAACAAAGATCCATCTGACATAAGCAATAGTATCCCTCATTCCACATCTTGTCTATATACTGTAGCAATCAATTTTTTTTTATTATCTTCACAAAATTTTACTTGCATAAAATTTACTTCTGTAAAATATTACTGGAGATAATTCAAGTATGATTCCAACATTAAATTGACAGGGAACTGCTTGTATCAAGCTGTAATCAGTTGAGTAAGTGGAATAAGTAATATAATTTCTTATGTCAGATGCACATTGACTGAAAGTAGAGAATACCAGAATGATGTTCACTTGTGCTTTACTGACTATGAAAAAGGAGAAAATATTGAAGTTGTCCAAGATTTCATTTTGTTGATTCCACTATCAACATTCATGGAAGTATCGGTCAAGAAATCAAACAACATATTGCAAATCTACAGCACAAGATCTCTTTAAATTGTTCAAGAACAAATATATCCATTTGAGAACTAAGGTATGCCTGGCTTAAGCAGTTCAAAAGAACCTTACGGACTAGTGCTTTATCCTATAGTGCCACACCAGAACTCTATATCTTAGTATATTAAAAAAAGTCTTAATCCAAATTTTTCTTTAGTTTGTGCATCTACAACATGTTTCAAAATTAGCTCTTAAAAAATTAAATATAGCATAATTTAATAAATGGAAGTCATTCTAC
The DNA here is from genome assembly GCF_000296735.1 of Chrysochloris asiatica. Classification (NCBI taxonomy): domain Eukaryota; kingdom Metazoa; phylum Chordata; class Mammalia; order Afrosoricida; family Chrysochloridae; genus Chrysochloris; species Chrysochloris asiatica. The sequence continues at coordinate 4,941,563 of NW_006408604.1, forward strand.
TTCAAATATACTATGGACTGCAAGAAGAATGAACAAATCTTTCTTGGAAGAATTACAATCAAAATGCTCCTTAGCGGTAAGGAGGGTAAGACTTCATCTCACATACTATGGATATATTATCAGAAGGATCAAGATCCTGAAGAAAGACCTCACGCTTGATAAAGTAGAGGATCAGTGATAAAGAAGAAGACCCTCATATAAATCAGTGGCTTCAGTGAAGGGGCTCAAACATATCATCAATTGTGAGGATGGCACAGGAATATGCAATATTCTGTTCTATTGTCCATAGGGTCACTGTGAGTCAGAACTAACTCAACGGCACATAACAACAACAACAGCAGCAGCATAAGGAGCTCTGATGACACAATGGTTAATTTCTTGATGGCTAACCAAAAGGTCAGTGATTTGAATTCACCAGTTGTGCAATAGCAGATAGATACGGCTGTCTGCTGCCATAAAGATCACAACCTTGGAAACCTAAAGGAGGACTTCTACTCTTTCCTATAGGGTGATTATAAGTCAAATTAGACTCAATAACATACAATAACAAAATTCTTTCAGCACATATTTGTAATGGAAGCAAAACTAAAACTACGTCTTTAGCTATTCACTTTGAATTTATGAATAGAGAGATTAGCAAATAAAGTTGTATCTTCTCAGTACTTTTCAAATGTTGAGATTTTGTTCTACTCTGATTCCATTTTTACTGTATTAAAATTTAAATACTTCCAGCAATTTCAACCATATTCTTTTCTCAATTATTTTCTTTAATGTTATTTACATGCTTTAGAAATTTCAGTTGCATTTTGTTCTCCCACACACTGCATTAAAAATCTAGCTTTTAAAAATTTACGTCTTCACAAATATTGTTGCTATTTAAGGGGAAAGTGAAAGAGTTGTTAAGTATGTATTTTTTAAGCATTGTGAGAAGTTATTTGCTATTTTAGATACACAGAGAGAGAGAGAGTCTTTCTATTGTGTTTGAAAGCTCACAGGGAGATTACAAAATAACCTTAAATTGGTAAATGAGTCAAGTGGGTGGCATTATCAGTTAGTGCACATTGTCAAATTGCAATGCTTTGGACTTTTACAATTGCACTTTAATTCTGCTTAAAGGATGTGTTGCCCCCCCCCCCCCAACTTGTAAACCACAGTCTCCTTGAAAAATAAAACTGCGCTTGACATTTTCAGATTCCCCTTATCCCAGTTCCATTAAAGACAAATCTGACTTTGGGAGCACTAAGAATTTCAGAGAATTGAATTCCAGAGAGAAAGTCCTGCCGGAATAAAGTCTGCCTAACCAGGAACACAGAGGACAGCTTTTTCTCACCCCTGGTAATGAAGAGCTAGACTAATGTCCCCTCATGGGATCTGCAGTAATACTCTCATGGAACATTCATTTATGGAAGCTGCTGAGTTAACTCCAAAATTCCCCTCTCCCATAGCAAGTTGTCTACAAAGACAGTAAATTTAAGGGGTCATGATAATGGTGTCTCCCAAGATACTGAGTAAAACGTTGCGAGATCTCACATCCTATTTCAAACTCTACTATGGATTGTTGATGGCAAAATATATGTATCTTGAAGAGGTCACCTCCAAGAAACATTTTTTACAGCAGTTAATACCTAAACAAGGTGACTGTGGAAATAAAAACACTTGCTGAGAACTTCTTTCCTGATAAATTAAAGTATATGTATCATTGCATATTATAGTAAAGTTAAATATGTAAGATATCATGCTCATGGTAAAGGCTAATAAATGAAGCTCTTTAAGTAAGGAAAAGAAGTTAGATTCCCATAGTACTTCTAACAATTTAGTAGTCAAGAAGAAAGAAAGGGCTGAACAAATAAGAGTAAAAAAAAAAAAAAAAGCATATGATACTACAGGAAATAGAGCACAAAAGTTACATAAAATATTTTCTACCCAGGCACATTAAGATTTTTTCAGTCTTTGGATAATGTTCTCCTAATAACTATATCATGAGGCTAAAATATGAAAAAGATAAAGATAATCTGTATATGTGAGGAAATTGAACAGAAGCAAAATCTACTGTTGACTGGGATTTTTTTTTTTTTTTTCTTCCCTTACTGTGTTCTGTCCTCAGTGGGAGGTCAATTTATTGTCTCTTTAAGATGGGTAAATCCAACGATTTTTCTTTATTTCTATTATACTTTTTAAATAGTGAGAACAAATCTGATATATGAACTTCAAGAATGATTTTCTCTAAAGAGGATACTTTATGCCTACAAGTGTATCTCTTATTGATACTCATTTTCTTGGGACTGGTTTGTGACTCTGTGTAGCACTAGCTCTTTTAATAGTCACAGGAAGAATTAGTTAAAAATTGACTTTAAATATAATTCATTTGCTACAAAGTGGTCGTTCACCCCCTGCTCTTCTCTTTCACTCACATCCACATTTTTGTTTCTAGTCCTTTGTTAAAAAATGAACTGTAAAGCAAAAGTATTTGAGGAAAAGGATTTCTGAATACCTTCATGCACACTATGGTGTTTTCAGCCTTTAGCCATTAATGCATTAGAGCTGTCTCCTGTGTTAGGTGAAGGATGGAAGAGAGTAAAGAGGAGCAGCTGGTTAAGGGAAGTCCCAAGGGTGAACTCTCATAGACATTTACTTTGAAACAAGAAAACAGTAAGCTTTATCATGTCTAGTCTCATTTGGGCTCCCCACCCTTAACTTTCAGGAATTGTTGATGGACTTGCCACTGCTACTGAATCATTGTACATAAACCTGGTGCAGGTAACAATAAAGGATAATGCTTTCCTTATTTATCTGTTTGAAGTTAAGCTAGTGATGCTCTTGTTGTTAGTGTCTGAATAGGGTTTCTGAGAAGTGGCTGATGCATTTGAACTGAAGACCTTGTGATTAGATTAATCCCACATTGCCATGCCAGAACTCCAAATTAGTGACGTTGTTCTTATTAAGGGCTGTCCAGTTAGTTGCAATTCATGTTGTTGTTATTGTTATGTACCACCGAGTTGGTACCGACTCATAGTGACCCTATGCACAAAAGAACGAAACACTGTCTAGTCCTGTGCCAACCTCACAATCATTCCTATGTTTGATCCTTTTGCTGATGCCACTGTGCTAATCCATCTAGTTGGGGGTATTAATCTTTTTCACCAATCTTCCTCTTTATCAAACATGATATACTTCTCCGGGGACTGGTCCCTCCTGCCAATATGCCCGAAGTATGAGAGATAATGTCAGGCCATCCTAGCTTCCAAGTAGCATTCTGACTGTACTTCTTCCAACACAAAATGGTTTGTTCTTTGGGCAGTCCATGGTACTTTTAATTTTCTTCTCCTTTACCAAAACTCAAATGCATAAATTCTTCTGTGGTCTTCCTTGTTCACTGTCCAACTTTTAAATGCATATGAGGTTATTGAAAATACCATGGCAAGGGTCAGGTGCACCTTAGTCCTTAAACTGACATCTTTGCTTTTCAGCACTTTAAAGAGGTATTGTACAGTTGATTTGCTTAATGCAATACACCATTTAATTTCTTGACTACTGCTTCCATGGGTGTTGATGGTTGATCCGAGGAAAATGAAGTCTTTGACAACTTCAATATTTTCCCCATTTATCTTGATGTGAATTATTTGTCTAGTGGTGAGGACTTTTGTCTTCTTTACATTGAGATACAATCCATACCAAAGGCTGTGGTATTTGATCTTTATCAATAAGTATTTTAAGTCTTCTTCACTTTCAGCAAGCAAGGCTGTATCATCTGCATATCACAGGTTATTAATGAGTCTTCCTCCAATCCTGATGCCACATTTTCTTCATATAATCCACCCTGTCAGATAATGTGCTCAGCATACAAAATAAGTATGGCGAAAGAATACAACCCTGGCCTACAACTTTGCTAATTTTAAACCAATCAGTGTTCCTTTGTTCTGTTTGAACAACTGCCTCTTGGTCTATGTACATGTTCTTCATGAGCACAATTCAGTGTACCAGAATACTCATATTCTGCAATGTTGTCCATAGTTTGTCATAGTCCACACAATCAAAAGCCTTTTCAAAGTCAATGAAGTAGAAGTAAACATTTTTCTAGTATTCTCTGCTTTCAGCCAAGATCCATCTGATATCAGCAATGATATTCTCTGCTTTCAGCCAAGATCCATCTGACATCAGCAATGATATCACTAGTTCCTCATTTGAACCTGCCTTCAACCTCTGGTAGTACTCTGTCAACATACATTTGCAGTCACTTTTGGATTATCTTTAGCAAAACTTTTGGATTATCTTTAGCAAAAATTAATGATATTGTCTGGTGATTTCTGCATTCTGTTGGGTCATCTCTGTTTGGAATGGGCACAAATATGGATCTCTTTCAGTCAGTTGACCAGAGAGTTTTGTCTTCCAAATTTATTGGCATAGATGACAGTGCCTCCAGTGCCCCATCAGTTTGTTGAAAGATATCAATTGTTATTCCATCATTCCTGGAGTCTTGTTATTGTTCAATGCCTTCAATGCACCTTGAAATTCTGCCTTCAGTATCATTGGTTCTTGATCATACACTACCTCTTGAAATGATCGACCATCGACCATTTATTTTTGGTACAGTTACTCTGTATAAGCCTTCCATCTTCCTTTGATGCTGTCTGTATAATTCAATATTCTGCCCATGTTGTTGTTGTTGTTAAGTGCCTTCGAGTCGGTTCCAACCCATAGCGACCCTGTACAGGGTTTCCGAGGCTGTAAATCTTTACGGGAGCAGAAAGCCTCATCTTTCTCCCGCGGAACGGCTGGTAGTTTCGAAATGCTGGCCTGAAGGTTCGCAGCCCGATTTATAAGCACTACGCTACCAGAGCTCCTTCTGCCCATAGAAACCTTTAATATTTCAGGTCAAGGCTTGAATTTTTTCTTCGGTTCCCTCAGCTTAAGAAATGATAAATATGTTCTTCCCTTGGGTTTTCTAACTCCAGGTCTTTGCACATTTTGTTATAATAATTGACTTTGTCTTCTCAAGCTGCTCTTTGAAATTTTCTATAAAGTTCTTTATCTCCTCACTTCTTCCATTTGCTTTAGCATCTCTACACTGGAGAGCCAATTTCAGTTTCTTCTGACATCCATTTGGTCTTTTCCTTCTTTCTTGTCTTCTTAATGACCTTTCTTCCTGTATGATGTTCTTGATGTCATTGCAAAACTCTTTGTTCTTAAGTGTCTAATGCATCAACTATGTTCTTCTGATGATTTCTACATTCAGGTGGGATATCATCTAGGTCATATTTTGGCTGTTGTGAACTTCTTTTTACTTCAGCTTCTGTTTGAACTTGCATGTGAGCAATTGATTGTCTATTCCACAGTCTGACCTGATGTTATTTTGGCTGATGGAGTTTTCCACTGTATTTTTCCACAGTTGTAGTCAATTCGATTTCTTTGTATTCCATCTGAAAAGTTCCGTGTGTGTAGACATTTCTTATATTGTTTAAAAAAATTTTTTTTTTGCAACGAAGAAGTCATTGGTCATGCAGAATTCTCTCATGGGATCTCCAGCATCATTTCTATCACCAAGGTCATATTTTCCATCTACTTATCCCTCCTTTGGTTCCAATATTTGCATTCCAGTAACCAGTTTTATCAGTACATCTTGATTGCATGTTTGATAAATTTCTGACTGAAGAGGTTGATAGAATTATTCAATTTCATCATCATTTTCATTATTGATTCATGTGTAAATGTGAATAATAATGGTATTAACTTAAATGATTTTCCTTGTAGGTATATGGATATTATCCTATCACAGACAGGATAATATCTGAGATTCATAGTTACATTGTATACAGTTTCAAAGGAGAAGCTAGTGGGTTTGAACACTGACTTCACAGTTAACAGTCCAGTGCTTTCCCTACAGCACCACACCAGGACTGTAAACTAGTGATAGTTTAGGATATCATTAGTTTAGAGTCCTGTTGTGGTGCTGTAGGATATACCTTGCAGATCTAAAATAAACCCACTGCCAATGAGTTGATTTTGACTCAGAGTGACCTTGTAGGACAGAATAGAACTGCCCCATAAACTTTCATAAACTATTAATCTGTCCAAAAGCAAACTGCCACATCTTTCTCCTACTGAGTCACTGGTGAGTTCAAACTGCTGATCTTTTGGTTAGGAACCAAGCACTTTAACCACTGCTCCATCTTTCAGAGCTAATTATAAGCAATTTTTGAATTGGGTAAAATGGGTTTATATCCAGTTGTTTCTTCCTATCCCTATTAAAATATCCAATATCCATTCACTCTTTTCCTTCTTTCTAAAACCCCACCACAAATATCAAGAAAGAGAAGGGTACTATGATCTAATCATAAGATTAAGATTCTTTAAGCTTCTCTTCAAAGTGATAATAAAAGGGTAAAAGAAAGTAAGTACTAATAAAGAAAATAGGAAGAAACTTTCATAAATATGCTATGTAATATTTCCTCTGTATCTACCATAAGAAAATCCCATGGACATGAAACAAACTTGCCACTGGTCAAATACAATACATTTTCCACTCATATCACTAAAGTTCCCTAGCATCCATAAAATAAGATGAAATCCATGATTGGTTTCTTAGATAACTAAATAATTTCTACCAATAGAGTGTGGTCTTCGTAACTTTTAAGAAGGGTTAACCATTGCCTATTTCATCTGCATAATTCTCTTGGTCCTGATTACTAAGTATAAACTATGATGTACAGTAAAGACAGCCACCCTATTCAAGCAATTTTATGATAGAAAAATACTAGAAATAAAAGATAAGCAGAAGATGAAAAGAGAGTCAGCTAAATGCCATATGTAACATTTGTTTGCAATTGTATATAAGTTTTATTCAGATAAGTAGCTGAACTTTTAATTCAAAGTTTAAAATAAACTTTTAACAATTTATTTTAAATGTATTTTCCTTCTTTAGAGACTCTGGAATAGTAAAAAAAAAATTAAAAAAAAAATTGCTTCAGCCAACAATTGGAATGTTGTTGTTATGTGGTATGGAGTCGGTTCCGACTCATAGCACCTGTACAGGGTTTCAGAGGCTGTAAATCTTTACAGGAGCAGAAAGCCTCATCTTTCTCCCACAGAATTGCTGGTAGTTTCGAACTGCTGACCTTAAGGTTCGCAGCCCAATTCATAAACCACTACGCTACCAGAGCTCCTTAACAATTGGAATACACCATCTTTAAAATGGGAAGTAAGATACTCACTGTTTATCCTATTGCTTAGTGGTACTTATAACTAAATATATATTTTAAAGTAAACCAGGAGTTTATGTGGAGGAAAATATTAACTTGATAATATCTTTAATCACCCTCAGAAAGTTAATGTGTTTTCAACTATCTTATATAGCTAAAGTTTAGTTATATAAAGAATATAAATTCTTTAAGAATAATATTTTGTACCAGAAAACAAAACAAAACAGTAATTTGAAGACTGAACCTTATATTGTAAATCTTGGTGGTGTTAGGTGCTGTCAAGTCAGCACAACAGAACAAAACACTGCCCAGTCCTGCACCATCCTCTTAATTGTTAGGTTGAGATCATTGTTACTGCCACTGCGTCAATCCATCTACATGAGAGTCTTCTTATTTACTGACCCTCCATTTTCCCAAGCATAATGTCCTTCTCCAAGGACTGGTCCCTCCTGACAACATGTCCAAAGTACAGAGACGAGCATTTTTACTGTATTTCTTCAAAGATAGACTTACTTGTTCTCCTAGAAGTCCATTGAGAAAGACTTCTCCAGAACCATGATTCAAGTGCATTGATTCTCCAATGGTCTTCCTTATTCATTGTCCAACTTTCTCATGCATATGAGGCAATTGAAAATACCTTGGCTTGCATCAAGCATATCTTAGTGTTCAAACTGGCAGTGTTAAAGACCTCTTAAAGAGGTCTTGTGCAGCAGATTTGTCAAACACAATACATTATTTGATTCCTTGACTGCTGCTTCCATGAGTGTTGATTTTCTATCCATGCAAAATTAAGTCACAATCTTTTCCCTAATTTATCATGATGTTATTTATTGGTTTCGTTGTGAGGATTTTCATTTTCTTCACATTGAGGTGCAATCCATACTGAAGGCTGTATCCTTTGATCTTTATCATTCACTAATTATTTCAAGTCTTCTTTTCTTCTAGAAAACCAAACTGTGTCATCTGCATATTGCAAGTTTTTAATGAGCCTTCAGTCAATTCTGTTGCCACTTTGTTTTTTTTTTTTCCATGTAATCATTTCCTGGATTATTTGCTCAACATAAAGATTGAATATGTTGTGAAAAGATGCAATCTTGTGGCATAACTTTGCTGATTTTAAACAATTCAGTATTCCTTTATCCTGTTACAACTACTAACTCTTGGTCTATATACAGGTTTCTTACAAGCACATGTAAGTGTTCGGGAATACCCAGTCTTCGTAATATTCAATATTATCCATAGTTTGTTGTAATCCTTTGCATACTCAATAAAACACAGGAAAACTTACAGTATCCAATCAAGATCCATCTGGCATCAGCAATGATATCCCTAATTCCACATCCTTTTCTGAATCAAGTTTGAATTTTTGGCAGCCCATGTCTAAGTACTGCTATTTTGAAATTGTCTTCAGCAAAATTTACTTTCAGGTGACATTATTGAATGATTTCCACATTTCGTTGAGTCATTTTTGTTGGAATGGACATACATATAGATCAAATTCTGGTGAATGAAATATTATTGGTGTAATAAAATTGCAATTCATGTTTCTGATATTTATTTAAAATACAAATTTACAATGTTTCATTCATGTAAATAGATTTGAAATACTAGCTAAAATTAGTTTAAAAGTATTTGAATTATTTGTGTGAAGTTGTTTTTAGATTTATAGAATTTTAAATTCTATTTATGACGAAATGGACACATGATAGGCATTGTGTTTTATACAAAATAGTCTGCCTTCCACTATTCATTATGTAAACATGTTCTAATCTCTTTTATCAACTCGAAATGACAATGCTTGTGTTATTTTCTAATATACCTTTAATAAAGGTGAAAACTTTAATTGAGAAACTTAAAATCTACTTGTAAATAGATTAATCTAAATGGATATTAATAGTTTTAGTATTCCTGTAAAGTTCCAAATTCACACTTCCATTTTATTTCTGGGCTATTCAAATCATTGTTCCATTCTATTCATAACCAAAAAATACATTCAAAAGTAAACTCATAATTTTCTCAATTTATCTTTTTGAGAATTGGGATAGATCAAAACAATCAAAATTAATAACCCAAATATCCATCGGCAAATATTATAGTATTGCACTGAAATAATAAAGATATTGAAAGGGAAGAAATAGTTGATAAATGCAAGAACATGAAGAATCACAAAAGCATTTTGCTCAATACAAAAATCCTAGACCTCCTGTGTATGACTTTTTTATATGGAATTCTCACAAGCAAAACTAATCTGTAGTGAGAATAGTAAAACCTATGGAGAGTTACAGGGCCTGATTACAAAGGGGGATGATGAAACTTTTTAGAGTTATGAAACTATTCTATATTTTAATTGGGATGGTGTTTACATGGATAAAAATAATAGTCTAAACTTGTCAAACTGAATACTTAAAATGCCTTCTGTTTACTATATGCAAATTGTATCTCAATAAAATTGAATAAAAGTACACATACAAAAGTAATGAATATAAAAAAATTGCGTGGAGGTGGTGTCTGACCTCCTGTAACTTCCCAATCTTTGTATTTCCAAGGTTGATTCCTATGAGGAGGAAGTCAGACATACCTCCATCCTCGGACCTTTTTAAACAGTTCTGATACCAACTGCCCCACGACACTTTATCCCTCTCTGTTGGGTTTGATAATTCCCTGCAATGGCCACATGAAAATCATAGACAATACTCATATGGTTTAAGCACTCAACTTTCACTTTCCAGGAAAGGAAGCCCACCATGCCATCTCCTGCATCTAATGCCTCTGTTGCTGTTGTTGCTTTGCCATTGCTTCTCATTTCCTCTTATTGTGTCCGATATCAAGGTTTTCTGTCTCCGAGATTGAGGAAGTTCAGTTTAGAGATCTTGAGTCCAAAAGATACACTCCACTCATAGTTCTTCTTTCTTGATAGTAGTGAGATCCTATTTCCAACTCTGAGACGGCTCATTTTAAATCTAGTTAGATGGAAAAACTGACCATTTCCCACATTAAGCTTCCATATTTGCATGATCCATAAGGGTGTCATGTACCTTATTGACTTTATTATATTAGCAAGGTATCCATCCAGTCCCTCTGATAGGCCCAAAGCACATCAAATTTACATAGTACTACCCAGTTATTTGGAGTCCTGGTGTGGTGCTGTGGGTTAATGTGCCAGACTGAAAATCCATTTGAACTGCAAGGTCAGTGGTTCAAGCTTACCAGCTGCTCCTCAGAAACCCTATACAGGGTCGCTATGGTTTGGAACCGACTTGACGGCACTTCACAACAACAACAACAACCGAGTCATTTGGAGTCCTGGTGTGACACTGTGGGTTAATGCACCATAATGCAAAGCCATTTGAATTGCAAGTTCAGCAGTTCAAGCTCACCAGCTCCTCCTTGGAAACCCTATACAGGATTACTATGGGTCAGAATCAACTCAATGGCACTTAACAACAGCAACAACAAACCCAGTCATTTACATAGTACTACTTGGTATGGTGCTGTAGGAGAAGCACTGGACTACTAGCCTCAAGATTGGCAGTTGAAACCAAGCAGCCATTCCTTAGAAATCCTAAAGAAGTCACTGTGAGTCAGAACCAACTCCACAGCACTTAACAACAAAGCCCAGTTATTTGGTGGGAATTACAATAACTACAACAGCATAATACCACAATTCAGGTTATGTTTTTAGGTTTCATTTTTACCAACCTCATCTTCTGCCTCATCGTTTCTACCTTCTCTTCTCCATATCTCACTGACTGATTATTCAGCCTTACTTTTCTGAATTTAAGCACCCAGGGAATTATACAGTGTACTACCAGATACTTTAGAATAATCTAATTTCATAAGAGAGAAAAATCATTAGTGTACTATTTATATGGTTGATTGAATTATAATATATGAGGATATAGTCATGGGATTAACAAATTTACTCCTATAATTAAAATATTTTATGACTTTCGCCATCACTCCCTCCTCACACTTTTAAAATTTATTTATGGAAAAATCATGAATCCATAGAATGTGAAGGAAATGCTAAGTTTAAATGTTATTAAGATAAAAGTTTACTAATGCTGATCAGCATACTACAGAGATGCTAAGAGGCAGATTTCTGTCTGGAAAGGGTGACTCAAATGAACTGAAGAGGGGCCGAACTATCATGTCAGGTCTTCCAATGGAACATCCACTTGGAAAAGCACATTACTTAATATAATACTGACAGTCTCAACACAGTTTCTTGTCATAAGATTTTAATAGTCTCTAGTCTATATCTCCGAGTCCTGGTGTGGTGCTGTAGGATAAGCCCTAGACTGCTAACCTCAAGGTTAGTGGTTTAAACCCACCAGCAGCTCTTGGAAACCTTTAGGGGTTGCTATGACTCAGAATCAACTCAACATCATACCACAGAAGTTCTAATCTCTGACAATTTTACCATTCAAACCACATGGACAAAGAAAGGTAAAAATTAAAGGCTCATGAATAAACCGTCTCAGTACAAATCACAGTCATTGACATCGATAATCCCATTTCTACATGTCCTAATGTTTTTGTGTTGCTATAGCATTGTTCTTGAATCTGAAATTGATCAAACATGCAGTCAAGACATATTGATTATTACAGGTTATTGGAATGCAAAGGTTGGGAGCAAAGAGGAAGGATCAGTAGTTGGAAAATAAGATCTTGGTGATAGAAATGATGCTAGAGAATGCATGATAGAATTCTGCAAAACCAATGATTTGTTCATTTCAAACACCTTCTTTAGACACCATAAGAGATGAATATACACATGGACTTCACAAGACAGAATACACAGAAATCAAATTGGCTACATCAGTGGAAAGAGATGATGGAAAAGCTCCATATCATCAGTCAAAACAAGGGCAGATTGTGGAACAGATCATCAATTGCTCATATGCAAATCCAAACTGAAGCAGAAGAAAATGAAAACAAGTCCACGAGAGCCAAAATATGACCTTAAATATATCCCACTTGAATTTAGAGATCATCTGAAGAACAGATTTGATACATTAACACTAAAGACAGAAGACCAAAAGATTGTGGGATGACATCAAGAACATCATACATAAAGATAGCAAAAAGTGACTGAGAAGACAAGAAAGAAGGAAAAAGTCAAAATGGATGTCAGAAGAGACTCTGAAACTTGTTCTCTTACGTAGAGGTGCTAAAGCAAATGGAAGAAATGAGGAGGTCCAAGAGCTGAACAGAAAATTTCAAAGATCTGCTCGAGAAGATGAAGCCAAATATTATAAAAAAATGTGCAAAGATCTGGAATCAGAAAACCAAAAAGGAACAACACACTCAGCCTTTCTTAAACTGGAGGAACTGAAGAAAATATTCAAGCCTCAACTTTTGTTATTGAAAGATTACCTGGGCAAATTATTAAATAATGCAGAAAGCATCAAGAGAAGATGGAAGGAATACACAGAGTCACCATACCAAAAGGAAATGATTAATGTTCAAACATTTCAAAAGGTAGCATATGATCAAGAGACAATGATATTGAAGGAGGAAGTCCAAGGTGCATTGAAGGAATTGGCAAAGAACAAGACACCAGGAAATGATGGAATATAAACTGAAATATTTCAAGAAAGTGAGGTGGCACAGGAGGCACTCTCATCTCTGCCAAGATATTTGGTTGACAACTATCTGGCTGACTGATTGGAAGAGATCCATATTTGTGCCCATTGCAAAAGAGGTGACCCAATGGAATGCAGAAATCATCGGACAATCTCTTTGATATTCCATGCGAATAAAGTTTTGTTAAAGGTAATACAGAAACGGCTACAATCATACATTGACAGAGAACTTCCAGTAGTTCAAGCCAGATTCAGAAGAGGATGTGGAATGAGGGATATCACTGCTGATGTCCGATGGATCTTGGCTGAAAGCAGAAAATATCAGAAAGATTTTTACCTGTGCTTTATTGACTACAAAGAAGGCTTTTGATTTTGTGGGTCATGACAAGCTATGGACAACATTGTGAAGTATGAGTATTCCGGAACACTTAATTGTGCTCATGAAGAATCTGTACCTGGACAAAGAGGCTATTGTTCGAACAGAACATGGGAACACTGAATGTTTTAAAATTAAGAAAAGTGTGTGACAGGGTTGTATTCTTTCTCCATACTTATTCAACCTGTATGCTGAGCAAATAATATGAGAAGCTGGGTTATATGAAAAAAAAAAAATGTGGCATCAGGATTGGAGGAAGACTCATTTACAACCTGCGATATGCAGATGATACAACCTTGCTTGCTGAAAGTGAAGAGGACTTAAAACATTTACTGATGAAGATCAAAGAGCACAGCCTTCGGTATGCATTACATCTCAATACAAAGAAAACAATCCTCATTACTGAACCACTAAGCAACATTCTTATCAATGGTGAAAAGATTGAAGTTGTCAAGGACTTCATTCTTCTTGGATCAACTATCAACACTCATGGAAGCAGCAGCCAAGAAATCAAACGACGTATTGCATTAGGCTAATCTGCTACATAAGGAGCTCTGGTAGCGTAGTGGTTACGAATCGGGCTGCGAACATTAAGGTCAGCGGTTCGAAACTACCAGCCGCTCCGCGGGAGAAAGATGAGGCTTTCTACTCCCGTAAAGATTTACACCCTCGGAAACCCTGTACAGGGTCGCTATGGGTCGGAATCGACTCGACGGCACTTAACAACAACAACAACAATCTGCTACATAAGACCTTTTTAAAGTGTTGAAGAGCAAATATGTCAGTTTGAGGACTAAAGTGTGCCTGACCCAAGCTATGGTATTTTCAATAACCTCATATACATGCGAAAGCTGGACAGTGAATAAGGAAGACCGTAGAAGAATTGATGCTTTTGAGTTATGGTGCTGCAGGATAATATTGAAAGTGCTATGAGCTGCCAAAAGAACCAATAGATCCATTTTGAAAGAAGTGCAGCCAGAATGCTCCTTAGAGGCCAAGATGGTCAAAACTTTATCTCTCATACTTTGGACATATTGTCAGGAGGGCCCAGTCACTGGAGAAGGATATCATGTTTGGTAAGGTGGCAAGTCAGAGAAAAAGAGGAAGAACCCCAATGAGATGGATTGTCCAAGTGGCAGCATCGATGGACTCAAGAGTGGCAACAGTAGTGAGGTTGGCCCATTATTGGGCAGTGTTTTGTTCTACTGTGCATAGGGTCACTATGGGTCAGTACCCACTCGATGGCACTTAACAACAACCACAAACATTGTTTCTTCTTTACTACTCACTTACTATTGTGAGTAATGGTAGTATTCAGAATGTAAACATAATGAAGATGGTGCCAACTAGTATATCCTTCATGAATGTTTTCATGCCAAGTTTTATTGGAATAGTTTAAAGGGTTTCCTCATATCAGCAGATATAAACACTAAATACAAAAATAAAGTATATTTATACTTGGTCACTATCTATAAAATGAGGATAATTTTGTCTAAATCTAATAAGGTTGCTTTTCATTTTTTTCTTTTTAATTATTTAATGTATTCTTTTCTATATTCATCAGTGTGGTGTAGGTATAGTCTTACATTATAAACTCTTAAAACCTAAGCACTCTCCCTGTATAATTCATTGTTGAGTGTCTAGAAGAACATTGTGTTCAAAGAGGTGTTTACAAAGGGTTAAAATGATTTATAATGACGATGGCATTCAACATCCTTAAACCAAGAGACTTTGGTATAATGAACTAACAATGACTTGAATTTTGAAGCTAGATAATCCTACTTCACCTTTTAATATACTTTGATTTTAAATATATATATTTTTCATTTTACAATATGGCCATCACAGTATGTCCTCAAGGAACATGGTTAAAATAGTGATTATTGTCATTTCATCATATATTAAAGAACAAATATATATTATTAAATTAAGGGTAACAGAAGAGAGTGTGCTCTCTTAAAATAGCACTCAAATGTTATTTGGTTCACTTCACCATTAATTCTTCACACACAAAAAAAATCAGAGTCAGACAAAGTATGTATCGAACAAAATTAAGAGTCTTAGGTGAGGTTGGATAGATATAAAACACCTGTGTAATTTTATTAGAACTTTAAATAATAGTGTGCAAGTTTCACCTTTTTAAAATAAAATGGAAATTCAATTTAATTCAGCAATTCTATTTCCTTCCACTGATATTTCCTTGTTATGAAGCTTATGTGAGTTAAAAACTGTATATAGCTGAGAAACTGCTTGTTCTAAAAAGAGCCCTTTGGGATAAACCTGCTTCACAACTTATAAAACATTATCATTCATTTTTGCCATTTGGCTTGGGATTTTCCTGCCACTTTTGAATTGTCTCTTTTGCTTTCCAAGATTTCTTTACTCTGACAATAAATATGGGTGATCCCCTGGGTAAAATTCAAACAGACCACATGCCTTGACAATTTGAACTTACTCTTTGCCTTTCAACTTCTCCTTCCACCACACTCTCTTTTTAAAATCCCTAGGGATGCACAAATTTCACCTCACTGTGAGGATAAGTTTGTAGAAAAAGTAGAAAAAGTGCTTTCCACATATTGTTGAACATTACCAAATTATAACAATGGAATCTGGTGAGAGTCTAAAAAATGTTAAGAGGTAAATCTTAGTCTGCTTTATCTGGAAGAAATATTTTATGGAGACTATATGAAACTTCCCACTATTTATCTAAGATTATTTTAGCAGCCTTATAAATTAGTGTAGTTAGTGCAGAGGCTGAAAAAATATCTGTGAAGGAAAATATATCTCATCATCATTTGTTAACATTTATTTCTGTTTTTATTGGTAGAGAAAACATATTTGGAGTATCAGGCTCAATATTCCTGCCTAGCTCAAAAGAGGAGTTGTAGAATATTTATTACATGAAGTACATAATGGTTTAATTCTTTAAGTTCTGCCTTCCGACTTAGACCTTATCTGATACCCTGTAAATCCGAATAGGTGTAATGAAGACAGTTCTTTTACTATCATCATCATCATGTCACTTTTTCTGAATACTTATGTCAGTCTCTGTTTCTAGTGTTCTGTATCTATTAACTCATTTAAACTAAACTATACTCTGGTAGCGTAGTAAACTCACAGTTGTATTATCTGTGAATGCTGTGTGGACACGGATTTGAATTATCCTACCCAACATAGAAGCATAGAGTATCTTGGGAAGTACAGTTAGTGTTAGAATTGATGAAGAAGATTGTAGAGTAGAGGCATGTCTGAATCCAGCCTCATAGGATTGGCTTTGGTCTAATGTTGAGCTTGATTCTCCTTCATTCTTGTGAAGTCAGAGGTCAGAGACCACCCCATGCAATCTTAAAGAAGCTGAAAAAAAAAAATATGGTTTGAATGGGCTTAATAGTTGAGTGTGATGATTCCATACGAAAAGACTTCAAACAATAAAGTTTGTAGTTAGAGGCCACAAGCCTTTCTCCTGGAGCAAGATGAGGCTTTCTGCCCCCTAGAACTTTTCTGGGGGTGGTAAAAAAAAAAGAAGAAATCTCAGAAGCTCTATACAGGGTCATTGTGGGTCAGAATCAACTGGAAGGCATTTGACAACAACAATAGCAGATTTAATTTTCTCAAAGAAGACAAAGTGAAATAATAAACATGAAAATAGAGACTATTCAAACTAAAGCATAGGAAGAGCCCAAACACAATAACCAAAAAAGAGGTTTATGGTGTGAGGTTGAGGAAAGAAAAGAATAAGGTTTAGCAGTCTCAGTGAACCATAAACAATGTAAATTGGTTTAATATCTATGAAATATGAGTTTCTTAAATGGCAATGGAAAACAAATATTTCATAGTTGAAATTTTTCCAGATTTGATAAACATATCAACCTCTCTGGAAATGAACAATATATAAGATTACACCAAAATACATTATAATCAAATTGCTAAAAATCACTGACAAAGGGAAAAATATATCTTAAAAGTGACCAGTGAAATCTGAAGGGCATCGCATCAGACGGTCCTAAATAGAATGGGAGAAAATGTGGAACAAAACTCAAAATTATACAAAAAAGACCAGGCTTACTGGTCAAAAAGGGACTAGAGCAACCTGAGACCATGGCCCTCAACCACCCTTTAGCTCTGGAATAGAACTCACCCTTGTGACCCAATTTTCAGCAAGCAGAAGAAACTTATATAAGGGGGACAACAAAAAATAGTAAAGTATGTCTATCATGGGATAATTAATCATTAAAGATCAAAAGGGCAATGTTTACCTAAGGACAAAGTTGAAAAAAAGATGGGAAGGAGGATACAGCTACTTGGAGGAAGTGGGATAACTGTTGTTACATGCAGCAGATTGCAATCATTGAGATGAAACAAAGTGTATGATTTGCTGAATATAAAATTGATGATCTTCTCTGCTAACCTTCATTCAATTCAAATAAAATGTTAAAAATAAAAAAAGTGACCAGTGAAAAAAAGATACATTATATAAAAGGGGAAAAATTTAAATGACCACTGAATTCTCATCAGACTGAATCCAAACCAGCAGAATTGAAAAAATAAATAAATGAAACATTCTAGAATTCTATCTAAAGTGGAAATAACTTTGAAAATTTTTAACAAAAATAGAATTTTCAGGTAAACATAAGCTGAGTATTTACAGTAACAGCAAACATGAGCTACATGATGTTCTTTGGGTTGGAGAATATTGTTACTTCATGTAAACTAGTGAAAGTTATATTCCCACACACAAACACACCATGTGTGAGCATGTGTGTATGATGTTTGCTTCTCAAAACTCTTTAAAAAGAATTAACTGTTTAAATGAAAAATAAATCAATATATTTAGTGATGTAGACCACATATGGAAGTAAAATATGGCAGTAATAGTACAAAATATGTGGGAAGAAACAGTTGTATATGTGATGTGGTATCATCTGCATTTGAATATAGATCATGGTAAGTTCAAAATGCATATTTAAACACTGTGGCAACAAGCATAGTATGAAATACCATAACTTAATAAAAATGCCAGTAGAAAAGTAAAAGAGAATGCTAAACATAAGTAACCTCAAAGGAAAATATAAAACAGGAACAAGAACAAAATGAATGAAGGAAATAATAGAATGTAGACTGGTTTACAATGATTTTAACAGTTACTCTAAATGTAAACGGACTAAATACACAAATTGAAAGAGTATATTTTAAAAACACATGATCTTTTATATGATGCCAGAAGAAACACATTTTAAATGTGTTTGGTAATTCAAATAATTCACTGAAACATGCAACAACTTGTATGAGACTCAGTTTTCAATGACTATATCCAGAGATAGTTGAGTTTCAGTGCAGCATTATGGGTTAATGCGCTGGACTGCAAAGTCAGTTTGAATGGCAAGATTGGTGGTTCAAGCTTACCTACTGCTGCTTGGAAATCCTATGCAGGGTCACTGTGAGTAAGAACCGATTCAACAGCACTTAACAACAATAACAAGTATATGTATATATTATTTG
Source organism: Chrysochloris asiatica (assembly GCF_000296735.1). Classification (NCBI taxonomy): domain Eukaryota; kingdom Metazoa; phylum Chordata; class Mammalia; order Afrosoricida; family Chrysochloridae; genus Chrysochloris; species Chrysochloris asiatica. The sequence continues at coordinate 4,960,222 of NW_006408604.1, forward strand.
CATGAATTTCTAGAATAGGAAAAACCAATAATATTAGCAGTTGGTTACAGCAGAGACAGTGAGTGAAATTTACTACAAAATAGCATGAGGGTATATTTTAATATGATTGAAATGTTTTTTATCTTGATTGGGCTGATGGTTAGAGTGAAATATATAAACACATCAAATTGTAAACATAAAGCAGGTATGTTTTATTAATTTTTTTAATTAGGCAAATCTACAGAAGAAGACCTATTTAAAGTGTTAAAGAGCAAAGAGATCACTTGGAGAACCAAATTGTGCCTAACCTGAGCCATTGTTCGTTCAATCGCCTCATATGCATATGGAAGTTTGATAACGAATCCAGAAGACCATAAAGAATTGATGCATTTGAATTGTGGTATTGGTGAAAACTATTGAAAGTACCATGGACTTTCAGAAGAATAAATAAATCTGTCTTAGAGGAAGTATAACCAGAGTGTTCCTTAGAAGTCAGAATGGTGAGCCTTCTCGCTCATCCTTTAATTAATTAATTAA
>NW_006408604.1:4962467-4969030 GCF_000296735.1 Chrysochloris asiatica
TTTTTGTTCCCTCATTTTAGGTAGCCAATGTCTAAGTTGCCCATCCCTATCTACCCTGTGTACAGAGGGGATAGCATTGATATCGCTCATCCTTTAGACAGGCTTTCAACAGGAACCTATTCCGTAGAAGAATATCATTCTTGGTAGAGTGGAGAGTCAATGAAAATGAGGAAGAGCCTCAAATAGAGGGAGTGACACAGTGGCAGTAGCACAAATATAACAATTGCTAGAATGGCACAGGGCCAGCAGGGTATCATTCTGTTCTGCATGGTGTCACTGAGTTGGAACTAACCTGACAGCACATAAAAACAACAACAACATTGTCTCAATAAAATTCATGACAAAGAGAAAAAGAAAACAGTAACAATTGAATACTCGGGTCTAGCATAAAAGAGCAATCTAAATGTTGTATTTCCTCTTAAATTTATCAAGACAGGTAAGGAAAATAAGTTTCTATCTATAGATATTTATGGCAATTGACCAATTAATTGTGGTCCTGATTAATGATAATTTGAAATTACATTAGTGGCATTAGAACAGTTTACTTCAATATGCTAAATCTCAGGAGATATCTACTAGTAATGTCTGCATCATTGTTTTCTTTTTAAGAATATATAGTTTCACATCTGAATTATAGCTAGTATGCATCTTGCTGCATGGTTCTCTGATTTATCTGTAGCTCTGCCTTCTGAAAATCATGGAATTGTTTAGTTAAATTATGAATATTTACTTAGACCCAAGCAAGTGTGTCAACTGATTGCATGTTCATGGAGGCCAAAGGGTTTCAAATAAGAAAGGTGGTGAAAAGATGTAAAAATCTACAATTACTGACCTTCTGGATTCTCTGCCATGAAATCTGCTTTTTAAAATGGGTTTTGCTTTAATCTCTCATCTCAAGTCATATAATTATGACTGAGTATGAATTACCATATTTATACCAACATATTGTGACACTTGATATGGAGGAGAGTTAAAATCTGCTAACATGATATAAAAGACAGCTGATACTCTACCAGACAGAATCAATTTTAGGATTTAGAAAGTAATATCATAAAAGAGAAGAGATAATCAACTTTGTCCTGGATATTTTAAATCTTATTATAAACTTGAAAATTATTAACAATGAAAAAGAAATAATGTAACACCTATGGATTAAGAAAGGATCTAGAGAAAATCCATAATGAAATCGAAAGACTACTCAGGAGTACAAATAACTATAAATAGAAAAATGTGCTAAAGAAGTTAGAATTTAATATTACATTTTAAAGTTCAGACTGAAATAAGAATAAAACTTGTACAGATTCCTAAGACAATATCTATATGCTTGACAAACCTAGGATGTAAGTACACAACTGTATGGATATAAGAACACCATTGATTTTAAATTGTGCTAATTTATGATTGATTAAATACAATAAAATTCAGTGGACACCTAGAGGAAAATCCTGATCTGGTCTAGAGCAAGGGTCAACAAACTATGCTTTCTTGGACTATTTATCACCTCTTTTTCTACACTGTTTAATTGAAAAATTGTTATTGTTAAGTGTCAATGAGTCATTTTCGACCCATAGCCACCCTGTATAGGGTTTCTAAGGAGTGGCTGGTGAACTTGAACCGCCTGTCTTGATGCTCAAATGACTTTGCAGATTAGCTCATTAACCCGCAGTGCCTCACCAGGACTCCAATTGAAAAATAGCCATGCCCATTTGTTTATGTATTGTCTATGGCTGCATTTGTGCTACAAGATCTATCTGTGCTGTTACAACAGAGATGATATGGCCTGCAAAGGTGAAAATATTCATTACCTGACCATTTTAAGAAAACAGTTGTTAGTCTATAGATTAGAAAACAAAATTATATCTGAAAGGAAATATTTTCCAACATCAGTGATTTTATTTATTTTAAAGAGTCTGGGTTGTCTTTCATGGTGAATTAGACTGGTATTCAATACTTATCTTGGTGAGAGAGCGATCAGCAAGTTGAAGGGAAATTTTTTTGTTCAAGATGGCAAAGTGGGAGAGAGTATAAAAGAGAGGACAAAGAAGATAGAAGGAAAAAGGATTCAAGAGAGAGAGAATGAGAAAGAGAGAAAAAGAAAGAGAAGAGACTGATATAACTACTGAAATAAATGATAAATAATGTCGTGTTTTAGGTGACTGATTACTTAGTCCTTACAAGAACCACATCAATTATCAATTTATCATTCCTAGAAATTTGAATAGAGAGTTGTACATAATGTTTTTCTGAGTTCTGGTTTTACTTATTGGTTTTTAAAAATCAAAGACCATTTTACCATTAAGTAAGATCTATGGATGCTTTCCCTGGAAAAATGCCCATAATCACAAACCAAACTTTGTTGACAGTTTACTTCAGTAAATGTCTCTATAGTGCTCATTTACAAAGCTTTCTATTACTTTCAAGTCAAAATTATATTACTAGATTTGATCACATTCATCATTTCAGCTTAAATATTTTATATTTGAGTCTTGATTTTTTTTTCTAATTCTTGTACATTATAAGTAAAGCTATAAAACATTTTAAGGTCTTAGAAATTGAATACTTATAAATGCAATTAATGAGAAGGAAGATAATAGATCTTTTTATAAATAATAATGCTAGCATATTTAAAATAATTAACCAAATATTAGTATCTTCAATATTATTTTCAAATGATTAAATACAGGTGTCTTTTAAAAATCTTTCTTTACCAATGACAAACAACAATGATAAGATTCAATTTTAAATTAGTATAACTATAATAAAATTTTAAATTAGTATTGTAATGTATAAAAGTAATATCATAAAAGAGAAGAGATAATCAATTGTATCAGTTGTATCAGAAGAGATAATCAGTTCTGGTAGCGCAGAGGTTACGAATCGGGCTGCTAATCTTACGGGCAGCAGTTGGAAACTGCCAGCTATTCCGTGGGAGAAAGATGAGGCTTTCTGCTCCCGTAAAGATTTACAGCCTCGGAAATCCTATGCAGGGTCGCTGAGTCGGAAACGACTCCACGGCACATAACAGCAACAACATAGTAATATAGTTAGTTATGTGCCCATGGAGTCAGTTTTGACTCAAAGCGACCCTGTTAGGGTTTCCGAGGCTGTTTGTGTGTTTGTGTATGTGTGTGTTTTTAATTTCTCTACTAAAGATAAAACAAAAAAATAAATACCACAGAAACAATTGTTTCTGGTTTCATTTTCATAAATGTACATTTTGTATAGTATCTATTCCCCACCCTTCATCTCTCTTTTTATACCTTTCTACATAAAGCTGCTTGTTGAACAGCACTTTAAAAGCCTTTCATTTGATCTGAAAATCTATTAAAGTATCCTAAAAGTGCACTGGAGTCCTGGTGTGGCACTGTGGGTTAATGTGCTAGAATAAAAAGTTGGTTTGAACTGCAAGGTTGGTGGTTCAAGCTAACCAGTTGCTCCTTGGAAACCCTCAACAGGGTCACTATGGGTTGGAACCAACTCGAGGCACTTAACAAAAACAACAACAAAAATGCTTTGGAATGTAACACATACTACTTTAAATGTACTGTTTTTATGCAATAGACGTATTGAGGACAATGTTGTTGTTGTTGTTTAAGTATCTGAGCAAAATTACCTCAGCATTAACAAGTTTAAGTTAACCAAAGCATTAACCTGTTTAACTTCAGGTAAAAAGAAGGCAGTATGTGACTTTATCTCCCTATCTTTCTATGTACCCATGTGGACAGGTCCTACAAGTGTTGGTATTGGAAACTGGGTCATAACAGACTCTTCACAATTATAGTGAATACATGGTATACCCTCAGAACTTGTGTTCATGGGCAGAAGGGCAGCTGGATTCAAGGTCTGGCATACTTAGACTTTGACATCTGAATTTTCTAGGAGGATTAGTTGATATTTAAGCCTAATGCTATCAGGAAGCCAATGGCCACCTTGTCTTAATAGTAAAGGATAAGGGAGTAGAAGGTTCAAACCATAAGGTCTCAAACGTAAAATACCTTTTGGGCTTCCTCTACCAGTAAGGCAGCTGCAGCTACTACACTTAAACAGTGTGGTCATTTTGCAGCTACTAGATTTAGAGCCGTAGGTAAGTAGCCAACTGGCTGAGGTACACTTTGCAGATCCTGAATTAGCACTCTTACCATAACTTTGTTCTTTTCAGTCACATATAAAATAAAAGATTTATCTAGGTTTGAAATTCCTAAAGCCAGGAACACTCAGAGAGTCTTCTTAAGTGTCTGGAAGGCATTTTCTCATTCAGCACTCACTCCAATTTCTCAATCTCTTTCCACTTTAAGGCCTCATATAAGGACTTGGCCAGTTATCCAAATTTAGGAATCCACATTCTGCAGTACCCTGCCATTCCTAAGAATTCCCTTAACTGTTTTCTAGTTGAAGGGCTAGTCAATGTGCAAATAGCTCTAACTCTGTCATGGGATGGGCACCGCTACGTGACTTCTGGTTTACACAACTGAGCCTTATCCCTAGAAACTTTAAATTCTTCTTTGTTTAGAAACGCAAGTACTTTCCTGTTATCTACAACTGACATTTCATAAGAGGCACTACAAATCAATAAGTCATCCACAAACTGAACAAGGACACTAGGGGGCTCCAAGGAGAGCTCTGTAAGCAGTTTTCCTAAAGCATCCCCCCAAATTCTTTAATCTTTGTGGAAGTACTGTCCACATTATCTGCACTACTCCAAATTTGAGTAAGTACATTCAAAGGAAAGAGAGGTTGACTCTGATCATCCAGTCATTGAAGCCAGGTCAAGTGGGTCTTATCTGCAAGTGTGGGTGTTCTTGTGTATATGTCCTCTCTTCTTATCAGCTGGATGCTTCACTCTCCACTCTAGTGCTCTGTGACTATGTCACTGACTCTGGGCCCAAGAGTCCCCAGGTCTTGCCACACTGCTGGCAAGACTAAGACTCAATGGGAATACAAGAGCAGACATGCGCTCTTATTGGTGGCCACGTTTGTCACCAATAAGAGGAAGTGAGGGAAAAACATCAATGAAGCTGTGAACTAAGTCTTACAACATTCAATAGACTCCGGTGAACATGGGTGGAGACCTAGTTGACCAATCACTGGATGATCAGAGCTCAACCAGAAGAAAAAAAAAGAGGAACAAAAAAAATACAATTTGATGAACTTGACCTACACCTATGGAAGCAGTAGCTCAAAAGAGGGAACAAATCCTTACAGCAAGAATCATTCCCACCTCCTCCACACACAGAGTAGACAGGGATGGGCAACTTGGACATTGGCTACCCAAAATGGTGGTGGTGGGGTGGCTACAACTGCAAGAAGTGACTGGCTTACAAGCTTTCAAGAGGGAACATAGATCCAGAGGGCCTGGAGGAAGGTAGAATCTCCACTGAGTAGTATCCAATCTGTCTAGATGGGGCTGATGAAATGAAATGCAGATGGGTCTCTTGTGATACAATAGTGAGTAATTGTTATTAGGACTGATTGTGAGGGTTGGAAATGTAAAGACGTTTTATAGCAAAGAGGGGAGTGATTAACTTTCCAGTCTAGGAGCGGAGGTCCCTAGGACCATCAACAAAGAAGAGCGGAGTGCAGGACCCTACCCAGAGAAGCAGTGATGCCTGAGATGGAGGCAGAGATGATGATGCGGAGTGATGGAACAGCTGGGGACTTTAGATTCAGAGAGAGAGAGCAACTGTGTGCTGAAGACTAGGGGAGTACCGGGGAAGGATTGCATGGAGGGGATTGTAACCATGGCAACGATATGATAGAATGAATGTAAAACTAATGTTCTCCCATCTAAACTATCACATAATTAACAATAAAACATTGTTAAAAAATTCAGGCTGCTAACCTCAGGGTCAGCAGTTCAAAACTACCAGTGGTTCTGTGGGAGAAAGAAGAGGCATTCTGCTCCTGTAAAGATTTACAGCCTCAGAAACCCTGTGCAGGGTCACTATGAGTCAGAACCGACTCCATGACACATAACAACAACAACAACAATGCAAGATGCTCAAGTGGGCAACCTGTCTGCCCAGACCTAAGGACCTAGGTCCCTTAGCTCAGAAGAAATATCTCCTCACAGTGGAGCCCCTTGTGTCAAGATTACAATATATTCTCGGAGGAAAAATGCTAAAATGGCACTTACTTTAGACAAGAAGTTCCACCCCAATAAGGAGACAGGTAATTTGGGAATGATCAGAAAATCATGCTCTGCTAGAACTGTTTCAAAGTTACAAAGCAAAATGGGAGTTAAATACCTGTTGGTAGGCTGTCTTATCTATGCCAACAACTACATAAAAGGAGGAAGACAAGCAGTCACAGGTTTTTAGAAGTGACTAAACTGTTCCATGTCCAACAATAAAGTAACAGTCTTATGAACAGCTCCCAAGCTGACGCATGACTCTTCCATCAGGGCTTCAATGGTGGGAGCAGGGAGCAAGCCATGGTCCCATCAGTCTGAATTTGAAGCATCCACTACTGTTGCAGACCGTGTAAGACTAGTCAGAGGTTAGAGGCCCTCTAGGGCTGAGTGTAACAAATGAGGCCACTGGCAGTTAATGGAAAATTGCTTTCAT
>NW_006408604.1:4977370-4978578 GCF_000296735.1 Chrysochloris asiatica
TGAGGAAGCATTTTGCATTGAGGACTATTTCCCTATTTTCTTAATACCCGACTATTTGATTAAGCCTTAATAATAGGGAATCCTGGTGGAGAGCTATGTAGGATAAGCACTATACCCCATGGTTGGTTTAAACGCAAGGCCCTAGGTTCAAACCTAGTTAGAAACAACAACAATTGGGTTTAAGGCATGAAGAACTTTCAACATGAACAAATCTATGGTCACTAGAATATTATAACATAAAATAGCCAAGGAGTTCTGGTAGCATAGTGGTTATGAGTTGGGTTGCTTACCTCAAGGCCAATAGTTTGAAACTACCAGTCTTTTGGTGGGAGAAAGATGAGGCTTCCTGCTCCCATAAAGATTTACAGCCTCAGAAATCTTATTCAGGGTTGCGCCCGTAAAGATTTACAGCCTCGGAAACCCTGTATAGGGTCGCTATGAGTCGGAACCGACTCCACTGCACATAACAACAACAACAAATGAGTTAGAACTGACTCCATAACAAAACACCACCCCCTACAATAGTCATATATTTATTCAGGATTTCTCTAATTTTACAAATAGGGAGTAGAGACAAAAAAAGGGATTTACTAAAAGCTTTGGATATACACCTCTATTGAGGAAAAAAAATATATTTAAATTTTTTAAATTGTGACTATGGTTGTAATATACATATATACTTGCAAGTTATATTCATTCATAACTATATTAATAAAATGTGTACATTATTAAACAAAATGCAGTTTAAAGACAAGATAAAATGAACAATATTTTAAATTAATTTTCAAATAATAGGACATGATTGACTTGTTTAGTTAATAACTCGCAATCCAATAGATACTTAGGGCAGAGTTTGTTATTAGTTATAGTGGATTCAAATTTATGTGTTAAATAAATCCCCAATGCATATAAAGTAACTGATTCAAGGTTGTTAATAATCTTTTTGTTCCGTTATATTATCTTACTTTTCTTTTAGCTTTTAATCTTTTAATGAAACTAACATAAAAAATAATATAATGTTGATAATCAGAACTCAACTAGAGGAAGATAAAAAAAAACAAAAAAACAATTTTTGATCAAGGAAACAAGGGTAAATTGCTACAATTTGATGAACTTGACCTATACTCATGGAGGTGTTGTTGTTGTTAAGTGCCATCGAGTCAATTCCAACCCATAGTGACCCTATATAGGGTTTCCAAGGAGCAGCT
>NW_006408604.1:4978678-4985417 GCF_000296735.1 Chrysochloris asiatica
TGTCTCCCTTCTTCTGTTTGTCTGTGTATTCTTTCGCTATCCCTATCGCCGCTGGATCTACCCTCCTCGTGAACCAAAAACTCGTGACAACTATGTCGAGGTCAGACCCCGACACACTACCATCTCCATCTTTGGTGGCTTAGGACAGTTCTGGGCCTGCTGTCCCAGGGCTCCACACTGGAAGTAAGTGGGGAGAGCAACCCTCTACTCCCTTTGCCTCCTGTGCCTGACCCTTTCTGGCTACACATTCTATTTAGATGGCCCACCTTGCCGTAACCATGACACATAACTACCAATCTCCTGCTGCCTCCAGTTGGACCTGCTAGGTTGGCTGCAACTGCAACCCCTATTATTTTAGCCATTTGGTGTCCCTAAGGAGCTCTTGTAGCGTAGTGGTTATGAATCAGGCTGCTAACCTCAGGGTCAGCAGTTCGAAACCACCAGCTGTTCTGTGGGAGAAATATGAGGCTTTCTCTTCCATAAAGATTTACAGCCTCGGAAACCCTGTACAGGGTCACTATAAGTAGGAACTAACTGCATAGCACATAACAACAACCTGTTACTTCAGGTCACAATTAAACATCAGTGTAGCTAACTTCAACAGTTGGGGTCATCTTGTGGCCGAAGTGCCCATGGTTGAAATTTCTTATAGACATCAGGGGATGACTTATTAATAAATCTTCCCTCCAACAATTCTGGGTCTAAATTAGTATACTTTTGGAGTGCCTCTACATGCCTGAAGACGGCATGGTTTTCCTGCTTCTGCTGGAATGTTTCTGCCAATATGGAGTAGTTGACATGTGTAGCCTGTATTTCCTTCATGCCCTCAATTAAGCAGGGTTGCATGTTGTTCCAGAAGATGAGGGTATTATATGGAGATGAACATTCTTGTCAATTGCTTTCTTTCCTTAGGGACAGATGAAACAACTAGATGTCCTGACCCTGCAATGTGTCTGGACTGGGACCAAGATTTTGGAGAACCAGCCCCCTGCATTCCTGGTAGGGCTTGTTTGGTAATTCTACCCTGGGTTTTGTACAGGAATGGCAACATTACCTGCTGTTAGGTTTGGGTTGTTGACATGCTATCTATCTGACCAATGCTATGCTGTGCTTATACTGTACTATTTCTCATCCACAGTATAGCAGTACGATGGCAGGACATTCAATAAGCTCGAAGTCATCTCAATGACCTTAATTAGATGTTCAAGGTCCTCTATAAAATTTCCAAGGGTTATCAAGAAACTGCCTACCTTTTCCTTGCATGTCTTTGAATTAGTCGTACTAAAGGGGACATGAATCCTTATTACTTCCCTCTGCTGGGCCACTTTATATAGAGGCAGGAGGGAAGGATAGAGTTAGAGAGCTAATATAGTATAGAGGCATGGGAGAGTCCCCCTAAATATAGGCTGGAGTTTGGGGAGTCCTTTTCTGGATCTAACCTTTGAACTGAGGGTTGATATAGAACCTGAGCATTCAGAATTTGAAGTCTTCAAGGTAAGATGGTGAGTATTCCACTGTGAACCCAGTGGGGCTCTCTGTCATCTGGCACTTTTCAACAAAGTACACACAATACTGGGTGAAGTCCCTTAAACACACAAAGGCCTGTACATACCGGGACTTCTGAATACTTTTGTTCTTATATGTAAAATAAATCTAATTGGAGGATGGCATTGGAATTTAAATTCCTGTTCACGGAGCCTACTTTCCCATCAAAAGTGTATATTGGGGCCAGCCCTCACTACAAAGTTTGACCAGTTTAGCTTTTGGAGGCTGTGTTATCTAAGGGGCTTCCACTTCTTTAGAAGATACCCAAGGGGGTTAATTGAGTCCTGGGGTGGCACTGTGGCTTAGTGAGCTGGACTGAAAAGTCGGTTTGAACCACAAGGTTGGTGGTTGAAGCTCCCCAGCCACTCATTGGAAACCCTATACAGAGTCGTTATGGGTGATGACTGACTCAACGGCACTTAACAGCAACAACAAGCGGGTTGATGGTGAGGATTGAGATATTCTTTCCCATCGTGAAGAAGGGAAGAGAGGAGAAGATCATTCTCCTCAGAGAGGGTGTTCCGATCTCCAGAGTGAGAACTTTCCGTTTCATCTCGGGGGCAAGGGAGTGTCCTCCTTTGTGCCTGCCTAATTTTCACAGGGTGAAAGCCACACCTCTGTTTCTGTTGTCTGGACTTCTCCGGCCGGCTGTTGGGGCTCCCTGTGTGGTGGGGGTAACCAGACTCTTTCCTTAATATCTTTGATAATGTATGACTCACAATTATGTCTTGGACGGATGGGTGGAGCCCTTTGGACCAAGTATTCAGTGAAACAGAACCCATGAATTTTTGACAATTGCTTTCTTTCCATAGGCACAGATGAATTAACCAGATGTCCTAGCCCTGCAATGTGTCTGGATTGGGGTCAAGATTTTGAAGAACCTCTTTTATGAGGGAGAATTTTAAAAAAGTCTAATGTCACTTAGTTGTATACTACAAGAAAAAGTCTTAACATATAAGCAGGCAAAAAAGTGAACATAGAGTTCTTCGATGACCATTAGACTTCGATGACAATCGCCTGTGGTAAATATTTACAGGTTTGCAAAAGGGGCATTCTGGGCTGCTCCCAAGACATTCAGAAAGGCTGACAGACTGTGCAACAAATATCTTCAAAGCTAAGGGTTAAAAAGAAAAATGTCTGAGAGCAGCTGAAGCTCGGCAGATAGGAAGAGGCTCAATGTGGGACATGGTGTATCAGGTCTGAAATGTGATGTTTGTAAGTCAGGTTCCCCCAGAACATAAATTCCAGGGTCCATCTTCCTGTTTTATGTGTCTTGGTGTTCCCAGGAGCCCCCTAATGGCTTCAGGAGGGCTCTGGCTGACCAGGCCTTATAGGAGTGCTCCCCAGAGAATCCAGTAATATTTTACAAGTTTGCAGGGGTTGTAGAGGAACCTGCACATCATTGATTTGACCAACAACACTTCTGAATGGATCTGACTCTCACGAGAGATTACCCAATCTCTTGGATCACAAGGAAGGAATGCCTCTTTATCTTTGGATGCCAGAATAGAACCAGTGACTAATAAAATCCTGAAGTGAAAAAGACAAAAGAGAGGGAGACAGTTCAGACAAAGCATCACACACACCATACACAAGGCAGTTGTATCAATCTCATTAACACTTCTCCATCCAGTAGCTCAGATTGTTTTGGTCAAGCCCTAGATTTGACTTCTGGCCAACTCAGAAGTCCTCCAGTGGCCGGTTCATCTCACTTGCCACATCCAAAGAACTGAGGAAGAGCTGTGCCCAAGGGCAATCAAATAAGACACTTGCACAAGAGGACTTTAAAGCATACGCTGTTCATTGGCAAAGCAAAATATGTTCTCAAAGTAGAGCATATCAGGATATGTGAGAGCTGCATTAGCAAGACACAGTGAGTACATTTTCTTACCTTCACAAGCCAATCCTAATGGAGGGGTTCAGGTGATGGTCTTGGGTTTCAGCACCAAAATGTTAAGTTTGCAGGGTCAAATTTCCTGGACTTCAGACCTGGTTTGGTATGAGAAAGAGACAAGACTAGCAAGCACAATGTCTTTGGAAAGTGAAGTAAAGATCAGCAGAACAAAATCTTCAGTAAAGCACGTAGTTAGTTTATTACAGCATAGAATGTTCCCAAAAGAGTGGAGATGAATCTACCTAGCAAGTGAGGACAGACACCTTAGAGTCAGGGTGTGAGCATTAAGTACAATTTCTCTTCCTGGTCCTAGATGCCCCTCCCCAGGGGCAATGCTGATACCACTCTTCACTGATTATGTTTTAATAAAGGGAGGAATATTTATTTGATTTTTAGTAAAGGAGTACAGGCTTTTCAGAAATGAGGGACTACCCATTTCTATTTCCTTGGTTGTTGGCTAATCCTGGTCAGTCTCTATTTGGCTGATTCAGCTGAATGGTTTGGCTGTTAAGCCTCTTTGCCTTTGTGGTTGTTTGTTTTTCTCACACCTGGTGTTATTTTTTTCTCTACCATGGTCCCAAGTCCTACATCCTTTCTCTCTTATGTGGATTAACTGCCCACTTCTTACCCTGCTCTCTTCCTCTCACCCTGTACCTGTCAAAAATTATATGAAATTCATTCTAAAATTGAAAACTAAAAACATATAAATGTACAAGAGTAAACAAGCTCTACATTACCTATCCCTGTAGAATATCATCCTGCTATTTGTCTTAAATTAATCTAATTCATATGGAATCCTGGTGTGGTACTTCAGGATAAACATTTGACTGTAAATCACAAGGTTGGAGGTTCAAACCCACCAGCTGTTCCTCAAAACTGACTCAACGGCATTTAACAACAACCATAGCAACAACAATCTAATTTATAAGAAGACTTGGTACAAATGACTAAGGAAGTGCTCAAGTGAAAATCAAAAGATTGGTATTTCAAAATCTCCCAGGAGCTCTGTAGGTAGGACCTGTGGCACAAGTAAAGACCTATCATTTCTGTAAAAGTTACAGTCAAGAAAATACTATGGGGTGTTGGAATCCACTCATGGACACCCAATAGCACCAATATAGTTTATACCAAAACTGTAAGATAAAATGCTTTCCAAAATTTGTAAGAGGTTGTCATTCTTACCGAAATAATAAAGCAAGTGTTGTAATATATTGATTACTGTGGTGTTGTTGTTGTTAAGTACTGTGGAGTCGGTTCCGACTCATAGCAACCCTGCACAGAGTTTCTGAGGTTGTAAATCTTTACGGGAGCAGAAAGCCTCATCTTTCTCCTGTGGAACACCTGGTAGTTTCGAACTGCTGACCTTAAGGTTTGCAGACTGATTTGTAACCATTATGCTACCAGAGCTCCTTATATATTGATTACTGTACAAATGGATAAATAAGTGGCATTCTATGTTTTATTATTTTTGTACTACTTACAGACATTCCACAATCCTCTAGAAATACTCATATCTTTGAAGCCTCAGGTAGTCTGAAAAATTATTATTAAGGGCTGTGTGTAATTCTGAGTGTGCTGGGAGTTATTTCTCTCCCTCTATTTCTCTCTGTGAAAGCTGCCTATGACACTCTGGATGCAACCCAAAATATCGAGAGATTGGTGTGGCATAAATAGTTAAATGTGTTTGGAAGATGATTCTACATAACGGAGTAGTTTTCCCTCTACTGTTGTTGTTAGGTGCCATTGAGTCGATACCAACTCACAGTGACCCTTTGTACAGAATGAAATATTGCTCGATGCTGCACCAGCTTCACAATCATCGATACCTGTGAGCCCATTGCTGCTGTCACTGTACCAATCCATCTTACTGGAGGTCTTCCTTTTTTCTTTGCCTTTTCATTTTATAATTCATTAGATCCTTCCAGGGACTGGTCCCTTTTCATAATATGTTTGAAGGATCAGAGGCAAATCTGGCCATCTTGGTTCCCAAAGAGCACTCTAGTTGTACTTCTTCCAACACAGATTTGTTTAATCTCTTGGCAGTCCATGGTACTTTTAATATTCTCCTCCAACACTGTAAATCACATGCATCAATTCTTCTATGGTCTTCCTAGTTCACTGTCCAGCTTTTACATACATTTGAGGATATTGAAAATATCATGCTTGGGTCAGGCACGCCTTAGTCCTCAAACTGACATCTTTGCTCTTAAACACTTTAAAGAGGTCCTGTGTGGCAGATTTGCCTAATGTAATACATCATTTGATTTCTTAACTGCTGCTTCCATGAGTGTTGATGGCAAGTCTTTGGCAACTTTAACCTTTTCTCCATTTATATGATGCTGCTTATTGGTCCAGTGGTGAGTATTTTTGTTTTCTTTATATTGAGGTACAACCCATACTGAAAACTATGGTTTCTGATCTTCATCAGTAAGTATTTAAAGTTCTTTTTGCTTTCAGCAAGCAAGGTTGTATCATATGCATATTGCAGGTTGTTAAGGATTCTTCCTTCAATCCTGATAACACATTTTTCTTCATCTAATCCAGCTTCTCAGATTATTTGTTCAGCATACAGATTGAATAAATATGGTAGATACATATTTATTAATAAATACAACCCTGGCACCCATCTTTCTGAATTTTTCATTCAGTGTTCTCTTATTCTGCTTGAACAACTGTCTCTTGGTCTATGTGCAGGTTCCTCATGAGCACAATTAAGTGTTCCGGAATACACATTCTCCACAGTCTTGTCCATAGCTTTTCATAATCCACAAATCAAAACCTTTGTGTAGTCAACAAAATACAGGTATACGTCTTTATGGTATTTTCTGCTTTCAGCGAAGATCTATCTGATGTCAGCAATGATATCCCTCATTCCAAGTCCTCTTCTAAATCTGGCTTGAACTTCTGGAAGTTCTTTGTCAATGTATGGTTGCAGCCATTTTTGAATTATCTTTAGCAAAATATTACTTGCTTGCAATATTAATTATATGGTTTGATGATTTCTGCATTCCGTTAGGTCACCTGTCTTTGGAATAGGCACAAATATGATTCTCTTCCAGTCAGTTGGCCAAGTTGTTGTCTTAAAATTTCTTGGTACAGACATGTACCATCTGGGCTGCATCAGTTTGTTGAAATATTTCAATGTATATTCCATCAAATTCTAGAGCCTTGTGTTTGCCAATGCCTTCAATGTACCTTGGACTTCTTCCTGCAATATCATTGGCCCTTGATCATATGCTACCTCTGAAATGATTGAATATTGCTCATTTCTTTTGGATACAGGGCCTCTGCATATTCCTT
>NW_006408604.1:4986382-4988249 GCF_000296735.1 Chrysochloris asiatica
TTGTTGTTGTTAAGTGCCATCGAGTCAGTTCCGACTCATAGGGACCCTGTATAGTGCTTCTGAGGAGCAGCTGGTAGCTTTTAACTGCTAACTTTGACGTTCACAGTCCAATGCTTATCCTACAGTGCCATAGCACTTCATGGAGTTGTGAATAATTTTTAAAAAATGTGTTTAAACCATGAAAAGTATAGGTTGCTGGCAAATAATAAGAACATTTTGATGTAAATAAATTTTCATGACTTATTATTATGATAGTATAATTACTCTGGTATGCTTATTTATTTAAGAAATATTTAATTGATATATTCATCCCTACTATACCATCTGTCTAATATCTCTAGAATGTCTAGGGCATTAATACACACAATATATTATGTACTAATATAGTAATAAATGTAAATCCTCAACTTTCTCCTTTAAAAATTAGAATGTCAGGGAAGTCAGAAATTTTGCACAACTGTTTATGAACTAACACCTGATTTATTTTAAATTCTTATACACATTTATAACCAATATATCAGTAAATTATTATATAAGAGCCAAATATACTGATATATTTATTATATATCTTATACTAAATATATTAAGATTTATTTATTATATCAGAGCCAAATATACTAAGATAAAATTTAGACTTAATATTTAAATTTTCAAATTAAGAAATAATTAAGAAAAAATTGGGATAAAATTGAATATATATGTATACCTATGCCAAAATGCAAAGCACTATAATTTAAAAATTAAGACCATGGATTTCAACATCGTGGATTGAAATCATAGCACCATCAATTACAAACTGGTGGTTTTGACAAATAAATTAGTTTATCTTAGTTTGTATCCTATTGTGTAGAATAAGAATAACAATGATAACAACCCCACAGGGTTTCTGTGAGGATTAAGAAGACATAATATGTGTATAATACTTGTTGTTGTTGTTGTTAAGTGCCGTCGAGTCGGAGCCGACCCATAGCGACCCTGTACAAGGTTTCCGAGGGTGTAAATCTTTACGGGAGTAGAAAGCCTCATCTTTCTCCCGGGGAGCAGCTGGTAGTTTCGAACCGCTGACCTTAAGGTTCACAGCCCGATTCATAACCACTACGCTACCAGAGCTCCCTATGTATAATACTTCGTACATCCTAACTCATAAACAGTCTTTAGAAAATATTTGTAGATTTTGTATTTGTGGATTTTCTACATCACCCTAACTAAATTTCATAAAAAATTTAAAATGACACTTAAAGATTGATACAATGAACACATGGAAACTATATTTCAAACTACACTTAATTCAACTATTTTTATATGTATTATTAGAAATTCTTTCAATTTTCATTTTAAAAATTGGTCTCTTTTAGTTTTCAGGGTATACCTTAAACATAACACTATGTTTACATTTTGTCTTATACATTTAGTTGTTGGTTTTAGTCAAAGTTATAAAACAAAAATCATTTTACTTTTATCACCATTTCAAATTTACTTGGAAATAAATACAATCAAGTGTTTGGGAATACCCTGTTAGCGTAGTGGTTATGAATCGCGCTGCTAATCTCAAGGTCAGCAGTTCGAAACTACCAGCGGTTCCGTGGGAAAAAAGATGAAGCTTTCTGCTCCTGTAAAGATTTATAGCCTCGGAAACCCTACACAGAGTCGCTATGGGTCAGAATCGACTCGATGGCACTTAGCAACCACAACAACATTCATCACAATATTACCTATAGCTTGTAATGATCCACATAGTCGAAAGCCTTTGTACAGTCAATAAAGTACAAGTAAACATCTCTCTGGTATTCTCTGCTTTCAGCCAAGATTCATTTAAATTCAGCAATCACATCTCTAGTTCCACATCCTCTTCTGAACCCAGCTTGAC
>NW_006408604.1:4992709-5008206 GCF_000296735.1 Chrysochloris asiatica
AAAGAAGAAGAAGAATACAATGTTCTAGTATTTCCTCATTTTTCTTATACCTACATTATTAGTGTCACCCAGTATCTGTGTTCTCTTTGTTAGCATTTTCTCCAAGCATGCATTTATTTTGGGAAAACTGATCAGTTAAAGCTGAATTTTGTTGTTGTTGTTGCTGTTAAATGTCTTTGAGTTGGTTCTGTCTCATAGTGATCCTGTATAGGGTTTCCAAGGAGCAGCTGGTGGGTTTGAAGTGCGGATAAGCTGTGACAGTTGAAATACCTTAAAAGTGAACTGAAACATTGTCAGCTCTAGCCAAATGAAATTTCCAGCATCAATGCTTATGTTAAATTTTACGATTGTTAAATTTTGTTTTTATCTATTATTAGTTAAAAATAAAATTCAGCTAGAAATAGAAGTTTTTAAGCTTCCTATCCAAATCCTAATGTTGTTTTTTTAAGTGTCTTTGAGTCGATTCCAACCCATAGCGACATTTCCAAGGAGCAGCTGGTGAGCTTGAACCACCAACCTTGCAGTTCAAACGACTTTGCAGTCTCATGCATTAGCCCACAGAGACATAACAGAATTCTCCAAATCCTAATACATCATTGCATATTTCACAATACTAGAAATTAATTCAATTATATATAAACCATCCTTATAATGTCAAAATTTTTCAGTTTCATAATTTGCATAAAGATTTAGCTGTTAAGAAATCACAGCTAGCAGCGATATATCTCTACTTTAGAATTGTTTGTGGTTCACTAGCATAGGGGATGGGTGGCAGATGGAAGCAGAGATCCCCCATTCTGCCCTTCCTCCAGAAGCTTTTCTCACCTCCAACTCTTTTTCTCCATTAGAATATATTCAAACATAATTAGTGTAACATTAAAAATGGAGGAAATTTTGTAATTGCCAGTTGTTCTGTAGCCATGGTTACATCAAAGATTTATAGCAAGTAACTCCAGACTGGGCACGAACTAGCAGTTAGCAGCAGTAAGAAAATGTTTGTGTGCATATGCAGGTGTGCTGATGTGAATGTTTGCCAAAAAAAAAAAAGGAAGAAAGAAAGAAAGTATATTCGGTGACATTTAAGGTGCTAATATCTGGAAGTCAACCTTTAATTTGACAGCTTTTAGTGCTAGTTAATTTCATTCATCCAGGCAAGGTGTAGGAAATTTGCAGCACCTTTAAATTATCACGTTTTTCCACACTGCCTCAGGCCTATGTGGAATACCTGAACCATACATTTTTTTTTTTACCTTTTTTTTCAGGTCAGTTGAAGTAAAACTTTCATTCCCTTTCTCAGACAATTAATCTTTAGCTAATTGAAGAAGGGATGCTGCAGGATGGGTTTCAGTGGGGCCTGTAAATCTCATTTAGCAAAGTGAATTCAAGGCACATGCTGCACCTAATGATGTGACAGGTGGGCTGCACCGCAAGACAGCAGCCTCGGAAAAGTTGATTCTCATTAGACCCGCAGAGTCCTGCAGTCAGTTTTCTGATGGCTGAAGAACACTAATCGCATCTGTTTGCTACTGGGGTGGGTGGGGGAGGCAAGAAAGTTTGGTGGGGGGAGGGACAGTGTGGTTAAGGAAAAAAGAAGGGGTAACATTCTCTTCTCTTCTTTAGCGAACTAATATCCTTGACTCCTGCTCTAAAAGCCAGCAGGTCTACCTCCCACCAAGCGATCAGCCTCCGTTCTGCTGACTCCAACAGGGTGCACCCTTTTCCTAATTAACTAAAATGGCTACGGAAAGCAAAGGAGGCCTTGTGTTGGGTGAACCAATTATTTTGAAGGGTATTAAGTCATCAGATTTACTTTTATCTTGATTGCATTGTGGAAATCGTGCATAATTAATGGTGGGAGCTTATTAGGAAAATGATTAGGCAAATTACACAGGTGTCGGATGCATTTTTTATGATAAATTTGCTAGAACAATCCTGCAATTCCATCTGTTCAGCTCACATCAGAATGTCACTCTGAAGAAATTAATGGTGCAGAGTAACACAAAGTTACTAGAGGTTTGGATAAAGATTTAGGATGGATATATATCTATATATTTAAATTACCCTGGAATCACATAATAATTATTCGATTTAACAGTTCAATAGATGATTTATTTAATCTTGATATGAATGATAGATGAAAACAAAGAAGACCATGTATAAACCTCATTACTTCCCTTTTATGTGTAAATATAAATAACCATAAACTATAATAACTTTTATTTGCATGATAATCACAGATGAGTCACTTGCTCACTAGTAGTACAAATCCTTTCATTTTGTCCCCTAAATATCCAATCATACCTGCAAACTTTTTCATTTCAGTTTTCTTTCATTTTAAATTGGATCATCTTAACAGTCACATTTTATCAGAAACTCTTGTGTAAGTAGTATACCCAATTGCTATTGTTGCTAAGTGTCTTCGAATCGGTTCCAACTCATATCCATCCTGTACAGGAATTGCAAAAAGCAACTGATGCATTTGAACCACCAATCTTGTGGTTAGCAGTCCAGTGCTTATCCAACAGTGCCGCACCAGTATAAGTCTATAACAATATCCTGGTGTGGGCTATAGGATCAGCACTGGACTTTAAATCACAAGGTTAACATTTCAAACCCACCAGCTGCTCCTCAGACACCCTACACAGAGTTGCTAACAACAGCAAAATCTGAAGAGCAGTCTTCTCCTTTGAATGCTAAAAGGAATAAAGAAGAGAATTGTTAAGAGCTCTCATCCCACCTAGTCATTCACCAGATAGGGTGAAATCATGCTTGTTTCCATCCAATCATATATGATCAAGTAATACCATAGCTTAGTATTCCCTAAAAATACTACTAACTGATGTAAAGTTCTGATTTGAAATATGAGATCCAATAATGTTTAGCAGTGGTAAAATATATCAAGAAGAAAAATAGAGTTTGAGGTGAAATTTTAAAAAAAATATTAGACTATCTTCTCATCACAAAGTAATCAATACTTAAGTAGCATTTAAATAGGTACCAACAAAGAGGTAAGCAAAATGTGAGACTGTAGGATAAATCACTGGACTGTTAACCACAAGGTTGGCAGTTCAAACCCACCAGCTGTTCCATGGAAACCATATACAGGAATATTATGAATCAGAAATGACTCAACTGCACTAAACAACATCAGTATCATTTAAATAATTAGTAGCACTGCTCTAAAATAGCTAAACCACTCCTCTTGTTACAAATATCATGGAAAGAACTTTTATAATCTCATGGTCTTTGGGTCTTTCAAATTCCAAAGCAAGTCACACAAACAAGAAATATGAATGTTGAGATTGTAGATAGCCTATGTGTGTTACTCACCAATGCAGAATTTGAAAATTATAAAGAAAAGATACTAGATAATCCAGGCTAGTAAAACTATCCAGCGTCTACCTTCCATACGTACTTTGAGATGGATGTTCTCAGCAACCTGACGCATAGCACCATTTGATTTCCCTACAAAAAGCTTAAACTCAACAAGATAAAAATGGAATTCATTATCACTCTTCCAAAACACTTTCTGTATTTAGATATGTTGACTGTTTAAATGAATACCATCATATTCCAATTAATTACCCAAACTGGAATTTTTTATTTTATAGTCTCTTTCTTCCGTCCAACTATGATGTCCAATTTACCACAAAATTGTGCCTTCAACCTCCCAAAATCTTCTACTATCCTCACTGATACTCCCTTATTTTAAAATCCATTCTTTCCTTCTTGTATAAAATTTGTTGCCATCCAAAATCAATCTTTTAAAAATACAGCATTGTATAATGCTATTATAAATAATTTTCTAAACATACTATTCATTACCTTAAAGTCACTCAATATTTCTACATTGCCTATGACATAAGACACCGTCTTTGTGGGATTAAAGGTAATTCTCTTGCTACTCCACCACTGTTCTCTTAAACTATTTGCGATTTCTTGAATACATCATACATATATGAGCTTCCTGAATCCCATGGATGTAGTTATTTATTGCCACTTCCTTTGTGAGAACAAAGTGCTTTGTACTTAGTATTTGCATTTCCCACATCATGTCTGTCTTTTCCTTTTCAATGTCAGTTTCTTGAATACAGAGAATGTGTCTCACTCAGCAATATGACTAAAGCCCAGTACATTTTCTCACACATGAACCATACTCAATAAATGCTTTTTAAATAAATGAGTGTATGAAAGTATATGTGTAACATGACATGGTTAAATACTAACCCCTCAAACTACTTCACCCAAAGGAAATGTTGATTCATGTGTAAATAAATGGTTGAGTGAAGAAACCAATGCATTTTATGCTAGCCAAAGACCATGGTATATGATAATTTTCTTTTACCTGTATCTATTGTACCCACACAAACATATACACATTTTCTCAGTCACCATAGGAAGCAGAAATAAAAGATCCTCTTTGATAGCAGCAGAAGCAAGCTGTGTTGAAGATGAGTACATTCTTGCTGGCATCGCAATGGTTAAGTGCTTAGCTGTTAACTAAAAACTTGGTAGTTCAAACCCATCAATGACTTCTCAGAAGAAAAGATCTGGCATTCTGTTCTCATAAAGATTTCAGTCTAATCAAATTCTATGTTGTAGTTTACTCTGTCCTATACAATCACTGGAGTCCTGGTGTGGCGCTGTGTGTCAATGCGCCAGACGGCAAAGTCATTTGAACTGCAAGGTCGGTGGTGCAAGCTCAACAGCTGCTCCTAAGAAACCCTTTATAGGGTTGGAATTTAACAACCCAGTGGCACTTAACAACAATACAATCACTTCATTGAATTTATCACTAAAGAAATCTTGGTGATGGTATTTCTGTGGTGGACAAAATATGAAGGAGATTCCAATACATTTTGACAATCCAGTCACCAGGACCATAGTTATTTCAGGTATAAGAACTGTAGCCATTATAACCACTAGACATGAGAAGGCTTGCTTCATTGTAATTTTTTGTTGCATTGAGAGTGGAGTGAAATTAAAGTTCATGATGATTTCCATTAGAACTACCATGTCCAAGAAAAACTGCCTCCAGTGTTGTTATTCATTTTTATAAGAGGTGATGGATGGGTTATGGTTTTATGAAAGTATGGGTAGGTAAATGTTATAGAAAAATGCAGGGATCAACTTTTTTCAAAGTATTTACTAATTTTCAATACTATGGTTGCTTACAAAGAAGAAAAAATATATATATTAACTCAATTGGTGAACACACAGCAATCATACCTAGCATCCTTAACTATAAGCTCCAGCTACAAGAGATATCAGTCAACCACTCTTCAAGACTCTTTCCTGAGGAAAGAGTAGGATAAACAAATGCAATATGTTATTCCTGAGTTCACACAATCTTGACAACTGTAGTGGGTGGTGTTTACAATAGTCTTCAAGTGGGTGGTTTCTGCTTGGGAGAAAATAACCCAGAAATCATCCACAACAGCTTCAGAAAGGCTAAGATGGTGTGCCAGCAGAATGCAAATGATGAAGAGGAAGACATGAAAGGCAGTGATGATGATATCAGTTCAGAAATTACAGAAAAGCATTTGCAGGAAGCAATGAGAAATTTCAAATACGATAGTGATAAGGATTAGATTTTGAAGGGTTTGGGGAGTCGGATGATAATGATAATAAATAAATGAAAATGACCTATTTAAAAAAGAAAACATAATTTCTTCTGTTGATTTTTACTTGTTGATTTGAAAGACATTGATTATCAAAATAATATGCTTCATTTTAACATTTTTGAAAGCAAAACAATATAAATAAAATCTTGTTTTTGTTATTTTAGGCCTAGGATCATTTCTTACTTACTAATTTCTAGCTCTTTGTGCATTCATAATCTTTAGTTCTAACATGGCATAGTATTTCCACCACAGTCACATTCATTTCAACATTGGTTGCACTTGGTTTAGAAAAATACCTGCCTTAAATGAATTTTCCATGAAAACAGTTTTATCCTGGTAGCATTAAATCTGTTGGACAGAAAAACAATTAAAGTTAGCAGTATGTTTAAAAGTATTTGTATAGTACACTTAAGAAAGCAATGCAGGGGTTTTGTGATTTACAAAAACTATATAGCATACCTATTAGTTGCATAAAATATGCTAATGAGACACATTTTCTGAAATGATTGGATTCTAAATAACCAATGCCATTACTAGTATCACGGAGATCAAAAGTGACCATCATAGGCTAACTGTCCCACGAATGCTGCATGGAAGAGCACAAAACAACAAAAGGAGAAAATTAGTATTTCATAGAATTGTGTGTCCTAAATCAGTTTTTATGAAAAACCTCAAAAGGCCTTGTAATACTTAATCAAATTATTTCAAAAGAATGGGAAATCATAAAATAGGGAGTAAGTGTTTTCTAAAACTAGTTTAGAAAAAGAAAAAGGAGTTGGGGAAAGGGCTTTAGCTTTGGAAAAATGTCCTATATAAAAAATGAAAAGTTATTACCATAAAAGGTCAATAAATATTTAACATTCAAAAAGTCAACTGATAGCACAATTCATTCCCAGATTGTCAAAACTGAATTCTACTTACTTCTTTTAGATGATGTGTTATCTCCAGCAGCCTCTACCCCATGTAACTCCATCTTATAAGACAACCTCATTCCATTTATACCCAATTTTAGTAACCTAAACAGACATAAGGTAGTATATCTCCTAAGTTGTACTTGTTCTTAGGTGCTATCAAGTAGATTCCCACACCTACCAACTGTGTATGAAAGACTAAAGCTGCCTTATAGGGTTTTTTGTTTGTTTTTTTACTATGTTCTTTATGAAAGCATTTCACAAAGTTTTCCCCTCACAAAATGTCTGGGTTTGCTAGCAGATGAGTGTCTAACTATTATGCCACCAGGGCTCCTAAAATTCACTTAATACAAAACACTATTATTGTTAAATACTGTCGAAATGGTTCTGATTCATACCCACCCTGCATAGGGTTTGCTAAGAGCAGCTGGTGGGTTTGAACTACCAACCTTGTGGTTTGCATTCCAGTGCTGAACCTACGGAACCATGCCAGTAGTTCCATACAAAACAAGAGTAGAATAGAAAAAAATGGTTATTTGAAATATGCAAAATGAATCTAAATAAAAAGAGAAATTTCATTTGTATGGAGAAATGATACTATGGAAGAAAGTTGTTGTTAAGTGCCATCAAGTCAATTCCAACCCATAGCGACCCTGTATAGCGTTTCCAAGGAGCGACTGGTGAGCTTGAGCCACCAACCTTGCAGTTCAAATGGCTTTGCAGTCTGGCGCATTTACCCACAGTGCCACACTAGGACTCCATGGAAGAAAGTAAGGACTGTTAATTAATTCTAAGGAAAAACAATTGCCTATATTTTGGTGACAAGGGGTTTCTTGACCTTCAATGCAGCATTGATGGGAGAGTAGCATATGATGATTACTTTGATCTCTGTAATGTTAATAAAGACATTGATTATTTAGGAACTAATCATCTTAGAAAATATGTTTCATTACCATATTTTACGCAAATAATATATGTGTTACATATTTTTGCAAAATACACAACTCCTGTGTTTTTTTATCTTGATAAATAAAATTCAGTCTTGACAAACGGGGAAGAATTTTGTTTGCAGTTGCTATCTTTTTCCATGTTAAATATCTACTAAACTTTTCCCCTGTGTATCTATATTCTGGAGTACATAGAGAGTGACAAAAAAGTAAACAACTTTTGTAAGATCGCAGATTGTGCATAATTGAATCATGTATTTCAAGTATAAGTCTCCAAAATCCATCATCCTTTAATTCTCACATTCATTCTACCTTCAACTGAATTAAGTATTGGCTTTGTCCTTTAGAAAACTCCCTTAGCTTAGTTACAGCTTTTCATCTGTAAAATGGGGACACTGTTGTTAAGTGCAGTTGAGTTGGTTGCACTCATAGCTTGTATAAGGTTTCTGAGTAACTGATGGTGAATTTGAACCGCCAACCTTGCGGTTCAAACCAACTTTGCAGTCCAGCTCATTAACCCACAGCACCACACCAGGTTACACCTGCCTATTTCTTGGAATTATCTTGAGCATTAAATAACACCACTGGAATAATGATTCATAGATTGGCAGGATGTAAAGGGAAAGATGACATCGATTTAGTAGTCTACTTCATTATTCTCACTGTATCTTTATTATGGCTATCTCAAGCATGATTTTCTGAAAATAAAATTTTCTTTCAAATTTCTCTGCCCTCTATGTATTTTTTTGTTGGTCTTCAACATTAATATTAACTGACATTAAGTGCTGGAATAGAGTTGTGCAACCTATGTTTCTAAAAAGGCAAATGACTTGCTGTGGGATCATTTTAGTGTTTGACTCCTCTATGCCTTTTATTTTTATGGCAAAAAAGATCCATGGCTACACATAGAAACCAATGTTCATAGATAGGTTTTACAGAATTGCACTAACATGAAAATAATGATAAAATGCAAAAAAAAAAAAAAAAAAAAAAAAAAAAAAAAAAAAAAAAGAGAGAGAGAGAGAGAGACATTTTAAATTTAAGAAGGAGGTAAGAAGAAGGCAACAACTTAAGAAATCTCCAGTAAGGAATTTCAGTTATCATGAAGATATGTTCCAAAAATAAAGGCCCTAGGGAACTTAGATTAATCCTTCATTTATTTTACCCATGAGGTGGACCTGTAAATGACTTCATTGATCTACAGCTGTGTTCAGTGTCTTACGCAACTGTGGATCGGGTAGCAATAAGATTGTATGGGCAAAAGGGCATTAATAGAAAAAAGTGAGCTAGAATTAGCTTTTCAGATTCTTTGCTAGTATGCCCTGACAGCTTCCACCTGTTTGGTTTCAAACTCAAAAGGAAATTTCTTCTTACATGATTATAACTGTGAAATGCTGTTAAAGGTTCAGGCAATTTCTTACATTTCTTCAATGATCAAATAAAAGGGATTCCTACAGTTTGCTATCAAACCATCTTCTAGTCACTGATCTATGAGGTATATTGTTGTTATGTGCTGTCGAGTCAGTTCCGACCCATAGCAACCCTGAACAGGGTTTCCAAGGCTGTAAATCTTTACGGGAACAGAAAGCCTTATCTTTCTCCCATGGAGCAGCTGGTAGTTTCGAACTGCTGACCTTACGGTTCACAGCCCGATTCGTAACCATTATGCTACCAGAGCTATAAGGAAGTTTAAAGGTAGTTTATAAATTTTTTTAGAAACTCGACTCATAAACAAAAATCAGAAAAGACTAGTTTCCTGTGTGACTAAGGAGGTATTAATTAATACAGAAACATGTTCCAAAGAATTCAGAACACTTTCTAGATGCTATCTTACTGGAAAAAGAAACACTGCACTGTTAAGAGTGAAAGAAGTCAGTCTTAAAGAAGTAACTTTTGAAACACAAAAATGCTACAATGTTTGGCAATATTCATACCAAACTCATATGGGTCTGTGACCTCCAGAACAATTCTACTATTCCACATTTACAAAGACCACGTCAACACAGTATTAAAATAACTGTATACCTGTGTGTTTCAAAACCAACTCAATTTTGGTTCTGGAATGGCATCATTCAGAATCTGCCAGTTCAGAGATTTATTTAATTTCTCATTTGCTTATGCTAAAATTAGAAAGGAAAGCAGACTGGTTTTCCAGTAAACGACCCAGGAAGATAGAACAAAATTTCCATTCTGCCACTTACCTTAACATATCCCCTTCCTCCAAACAACTTTCTCCTTTAAAAAATAATCAGTGCAATTTTCATTACTACCATTGTTTATAAGAAGCTCTGATAGCATAGTGGATTACTAGCTGGAATGTTAGCTTCAAGGTTAGCAATTCAAATTTACCAGTCACTCTGTGGAAGAAGGATGGGGCTTTCTGCTCCCATACAGATTTGTAACTGCAGAAACCCTATACAAGGTCACTATGAGTCTAAACCAACTCAATGACATACAACCACCACAACAACCTTTCCTTATACCACCATGTGTCATACTTTTGTAGCTGGAGTGTTGCTGTGATAACAGAAGCTATGCTACTGGTATTTTAAATACCATCGGGGGCACTGATGATGATCGATAGGTTTCAGTGGACGTCCCAGAATGATGAAGACTAGGAAGATGGAGAATTGAACCAATTCTGAATGGTTAGCCACTGAAAACCTTCTGAATAGCAGCAGAACATTTTACGACACAATGCCAGATGAGTCCCTAATGTCGGAAGGCACTCAAGATATGACTGAGAAAGAGCTGAGTAGATTTAATAATGCAGATGGAGTTAAGCTTTTGAAACCTTCATCTGCTGATGGGGTAAAACTCAAAATTAGGGGAAGCAGTTGTAAATATCCATGAATAACTGGAATATGGAATGTAAAAAAATATGAATTTAGGAAAATTAGAAGTTGACTCATTAAATGAAAAGCATGAAAATCAACAGCCTAGTCATTAGTGAGTTGAAATAGACTGGTATTAGCCATTTTGAATCAGACAATCATATGTTTTACCATGAGGAATGAGATCACATTCATTGTCAAAAAGAAATTTCAAGATTTATCTTGAAGTACAATGCTATCTGTGGTAGGATAATAGATGGTGCTATAGAATAAGCACTAGACTGATTGTCACAAGGTCAGCAGTTCAAACCCACCAGCTGCTCCTCAGAAACCCTATATAGTATTACTATGAGTTGGAACTCATAACACAAATACAATCAGGAAGATCCGTTGATACCACTATCACACAATTTTATGCATCAATAATGATTTAATTGAAGAATTCCACCAATTTCTTTAGTATGAAATTGATCAAACAAGCAATCAGGATGCAATTATAATTCCTGGAGATTAGAATTCTAGAGTTGGAAATGAAGATGAAGGATCAGTAGTTGAAAATTATGGTCTGGTGACAGAAACAATGTTGAAGGACACATGAAAGGGTTTTGCAAAATCAATGACTTATTCATTGTAAATACCTTTTCTCAAAAAATAAATGGCAACTATATGCATGGAATTAACCAAAAGGAATACACAGGAATCAATTTGACAACAACTGTGGGGACAAACTATGAAGAAGATCATTATAAGCCAAAACAAGGTCAGGAACTGAATATGGAATAGACAATCAATTGCTCATAGACAAGTTCATGCTGGTGCTAAAGAAAATAAAAACATGTCCATCTCTTGAGCCTCATCAATAACCTTCTGAGGTGGGACAGTCCCACTTGAAAGACCAGCCTGGAGCACCTAGAGGAACAGAAGATACTTCTTGAAAGAAAGTCCAGCAGGAAAAATCCAAAACAAAAATGGTAGTCTGATTGCTACTATAAGAACAAGCAAATTGTTGACCGGACAGCAAGTAAATTCCTTGCAGGACAAACCCTCCTTCAAGACTGAAACTCAAAGGTAACACATGAACAGGCATGTAAGCTTGCTGGTGACCCTGTTGGTCTACTAGTGAGTGGAAGATGGGGGAAAGGCAGCAATGAAGATATGGGCTGAGTTCGACCATGTTCCATAGACTTCTATAGACCTGGAGATGAGAGAGAAAAGAGGAAGGGCTAGTTGTTACAAAGTAAGATGAGATTGAGGACTCCTAAACCCATGGACAAGGACCTAACCACAGAGGTCTAGAGCCTAGAGTGAAGCCTCCAACTGATATGAAGTGAGGGGAGATATGCAAGAACACCCAAATTTGCAGATAGTACCCATTTTACCTAGCTTCGATGGCTTGATGATTAGAACTTGAATAGAGGAAGATAAAGCAATTTGATAAAGGGTAAATTGCTACAATTTGATGAACTTGACCTATATTTATGGATGTAGTACCCAAAATACCAACTGAGAGAGAAGGAGTCTTTGCATCAAGGATCAAATATATCTCTTCTATACACAGGGTTGATAGGGATGGGAAACATAGACGTTGGCTACCTAAAATGGGTTGTTGTTGTTGTTGTGAAGTGCCGTCGAGTTGGTTCCAACCCATAGCGACCCTGCATAGGGTTTCCAAGGAGTGACTGGTGAGCTTGAACCACAGAGCTTGTAGTTTAAATGGCTTTGCAGTCTGGCGCATTAACTCACAGTGCCACACCAGGACTCCTAAAATGGCTAGGGGGGGACTACAAAGACATGAAGAGACTGGCTTACAAGTTTTCAAGTGGGAGTTTAGTTTCAGAGTGTGTAGGGGAAGGTAGAATCTCCACCGAATAGTTTTCATCTTGGCTACATGGTCTGGTGAAAGGAAATGGGAATAAGATTCTTATGATTCAATAGTGAGTAATTGTGACCATGACAAATTGCGATTGTCACAACTGTAAAGGTAGAAGTTTTGTAACATAAAGGAGGGAGTAGTTAATCTTACATTCTAGGAATAGAGGACATAGGACCATCAGGGAAGAAGAGCATGAGCAGAATGTGGGACCCTATTCAAAGAAGCAGCAACACCAGAGATGGAGGCAAAGATGATGACATCAAGAGATAGAGCCACTGAGGAGTCTAGACTCGTGGGAAGAGAATGGTTGTGTGCCGGTGGCCAGAAGGCAGGCTTGCAGAATGTGCCCGATGGTTGTTTAAATGATTATATATTCCTGACTGTTTATGTGGCTATTAAAAACAGCAAAACAAACAAACAAAAACTACAGAGGAAGAAGCAAATACTGTTGATTGGTGATGCATGAGTCGATTGTAATCTTTGCAATGATACAAAAGATGATAGGATGAGTGTAAAACTGATGTTCTTTCATGTCAACTATTACTCAATGCACAATAAAAGCTTAAAAAAATATATCCAAAATATATCCTACCTGAATTTAGAGACCATCTCAAGAACAGGTTTGTTACCTTAAAAACTAATGACTGAAGATCAGAAGAAGAGTTGTGGGATGGCATCAAGAACATCATACAAGTAGAAAGCAAAAAGTCATTAAAAGACACGAAAGAAAAATAGAAGAAAATAGATATCGAAAAAGAGTCTGAAACTTGCTCTTAAAAGTAGAAAAGCTAAACTGACAGAAATAAATGATGAAATGTAATCTGAATAGATAAGTATTTAAAAGGGCAGCTTGAGAAATCAAAGTAATGTGTAAAGCCTTTGAGTTACAAAACCAAAAGGGAAGAAGATATGCAGCATTTCTCAATCTTAACTGAAGAAAAAATTCAAGCCTCAGGTTAAAATACTGAAGAATTCTATGGATAAAATATCTGATGACATGAGAAATCCAAAGAAGATCAAGGAATATGCAGATACACTGTACCAATTGAAATATTTCAACAAGCTCATGCAGTATTGGAGTAATGGAGGTGATCACTCATCTATGCCAAGAAATCTGGAAGACTGCTACCTAACTCACCAGTTGGTAAAGATCCATAGCATAGTTGTGCCCATTCCAAAGAGAGGTGACCCAATGGGATGTGTAAAGTATCAAAATAAAAAATACCATTAATATCAAATGAAAGTAAAATTTTGCTGAAGATAATTTAAAAACTGGTTTTAGCAATACATCGACAGGGAACTGCCAGAAATTCAAGCCAGATTCAGAAGAAGATGTGGAAGTAGGAGTATTAGTGTTGGCACTAGATATACCAAAATGTAGATATACCAATATTCAGATGATACAAACTTTCTTGCTGAAAATGAGGACTTGAAACATTTACTGATGAAGATCAAAGAACACAACCTTCCGTATAGGTTGCATCTCAATGTCAGGAAAACAAAAATCCTCACCGCTGGACCAGTAAACAACATTCTTATCAACGGAGAAAAGATTGAAGTTGTCAAGGACTTCATTCTTCTTGAATCAACTATCAACACTCATGGAAGCAGCAGTCAAGAGATCAGACGACGTATTGAATTGGGCAAATCTGCTGCACAGGAATTTTTTAAAGTGTTGAAGAGCAGAGATGTCAGCTTGAGGACTAAGGTGCGCCTGACCCAAGCCATGGTATTTTCAATAACCTCATATGGATGCGAAAGCTGGACAGTCAAGAAATCAAGTGATACACTACATAAGGAACATTTACTACTCTTCATAGGAAATGAATAAGAATTAGAGAAGTCAGTGAGCAAAAAGAAAAAAAGAGAGAGAGAGAGAGAAGCAAGATTAAAAGGAAAGAAAGAGCAAGGACACAATATGGGGGATTTGTATGTAAATTCTAACTATTGTGAAAGGTTACCAGTGATAATTTCCTTGTCAAAAGGAGACCAAGGATTTTTCAAAAAGGGCTCAAGTGTTCTATTTTAAATACATTACATAGCTGAAATACAAGCTCCTCTCTGTCACCCTAAAACAATAAAATTGGTATATACATGTATCTGGTATGAGAAGTTTGACAAAAACTAAAGTACAAAGCACTAGCTACTAAACTGAATAGACATAAATGAGAAAAAAGAATTATGTAATGTGAGATTAAAATATTAATAGAATGAACAGAGACCTTGAGGACATACGTCATAAATAATTTACAAAAATATTGGGAAAGGCATGATCCATTCCCAAGATATGAAGCACAGCCCTTTAACTAATTTTATTTAAATCTCAAAATGTGAAACTTCAGCAGATACTGGATTACTAAATTAAAACAAATACCTTTTCCTCTTTAAATTACTGAATTAAAAATTTGAAGAGTTATTTCATGGGATAGCTCTCCAAAATGTTGCCAAAAGAAGGCAGAAAGATTTGTAAGATTTTGTCTTTGCATTTCATCTGATCAGTTGAAATTCACATTACAATATGTATATAAATAAGGACTATTTCAGTGCAAGTGATGGAAAGCAAAAAAACAAATATGCACTGGCCCCTTCATCTAGTAGATTCAAGAACTTTAAGTTCCAATGGCTCATATACTGTCATTAAATTTGCTGTCTCTCACCATCCATCTTTTGGTAAAAATAACAATAGTTATTGCAATGTAAGGGGCATACGGCCCTGTAATGAAGGGTCCTTCTCTTGTAAACAACAATAATCAGGTTTGTGGTTGTTGTTAAGTGCTGTTGAGTTGGTTCTGACTCATACTGACCATGTGTTCTACAGAATGAACCACTGCCTGGTCCTCACCATCCTCACAATTGCTGCTACACTGGAGCCCATGTTGCTGCTACATTTCCAGTCCCTCTCATTGAGGTCTCCCCCTTTTTTAATGTTCCTCTGGTTTACAAAGCATGAAGTTCTTCTCCAGGAACTGGTCCTTCCTGAAAATAGTCCAGTGTATGAGAGAAAAAGTTAAGCTATCTTGACTTCTAAGGAGCATTCTGATTGTACTTCTTCAAACACAAATTTGTTTGTTTTACTCTCAGTCCATGGTTTCTTTAATATTGTTCTCCAACACCATAACTCAAATGCATCAATTTTCCTACAATCTCCCTTAATCACTGTCCAAATTTCAAATGCATATGAGGTTATTGAAAATATCATGGCTTGGGTCAGGCACAACTTAGTCCTCAAACTAACATCCTTGCTCTTGAGCACTTTAAATACGTCTTTTGCAGCAGATTTGTCTAGTGCAATATGTCATTTGATTTCT
>NW_006408604.1:5011352-5012718 GCF_000296735.1 Chrysochloris asiatica
GTACCGACTCGATGGCACCTAACAACAACAGCCATTCAGAGGGGTCCTGGTGTGGTGCTGTGGGCTAATGCGCCAGACTGCAAAGCCATTTGAATCACAAGGTGGGTGGCTGAAGCTCACCAGGTGCTCCTTGGAAACCATATACAGGTCAGAACTGACTCGATGACACTTACCAAGAAAAACCATTCAAAAGTATCCATTTCTCCTTCTTTCGAGTTGTCTTAAAATGGAAGTCAGCTGAATCTGTCCACCATAGGTCACCCTGCCAGCATTCAAATTACCAGTGGCATAACTTCCAGAATCACAGCAACACACAAGCAACCGCATTGTGACAAACTGACAGATGAGTTCTGATGCAAAGAACTCTGTATAGGGTTTCCAAAGAGTGGCTGGTAGTTTGAACCACAAACTGAATTTGCAGTCTAACACATTAACCTACAGTGCCACACCAGGATTCAGGTTAGACATGCAGAATTTCACATGTTGTTGTTGTTGTTGTGAAGTGCCATTGAGTCTGTTCCAATCCATAGAGACCATTTATAGGGTTTCCAAGGAGCAGCTGGTGAGCTTGAACCTGCAAACTTGCAGTTCAAATGGCTTTGCTGTCTGGCTCATTAATCCACAGTGCCACACCAGGATTCCAGAATTTCACATAGGCAATGATTTATTAAGAAGGAAGATCTGGTAAGAGAAAATGCAGAAGACTTTAGGCAGTGCTAACCTTTGTCTTCCCTAGCAAAGTTTGCTTGGGTTTAAAAAGGGTTTTGGTGAAAAAAAAAGCATCGTGTTTATCTATAGGTATTAAACAGGAATTTCCAGAAAATGGCCAATTTAAAAGGGATCATGCTAATTGGGTTTGTGCACAACATTTCTTCAAGATGAATCCCATCACAATGACTTCTGATAGAGGCAGACTAAACTTATTCTATGATATCTTGCATGAATGCTTCTTTGGGACTCAGGTTTAATCTCCTCCCAGGAGCTAGAGGTCTCTGCACACAGTGGAAAGTTGTCTTTCAAGGTGGTATACATGCCTAGGGAAATGATTACAACTAGTCCAGTCTGTAAAACATCTAATAAGGAAGTAAAATATGACATTTTTATGGATAGTCTGTTCTTTCTTGATGGCATGTTCCAGGATATGGCTGCTCAGATATGTGCCCTAAGTATGTTCTACACATTGTCACAATTGTTTTTGCAGTTAGGAGTATAGCTTTTAGCATTCCTCCAAGGCTCAGTCACAAGCATTTAGTCAGTAAATGGCTCATGTTTAATCCTGATTTCTGGACCTCTTTTCCTCCCTGTCTAACTATTCAGTTTGTTAGCATGATATCCCAGGTGAGTAAAGTTTTGCTAAAGGTAATAC
>NW_006408604.1:5013953-5015114 GCF_000296735.1 Chrysochloris asiatica
AACAATTGCTCTTGCTATTGCTTTCAGTTCCATATCTCCAAATGTATTCAGACAAAATTTTGGAAAGGTATATAGGGTCAGGAATGCTAGAGTTAACTTTTTTATTTTTCCTTTTAATTAATATAGGATGGTTTGTTTATAGATAAATAAATGTGTGGTTAATAGTAATGTCCTTATTTAGTAGTATAAAATCTAGGGATAGTCCTAGACTTAAGTATAATAACAATGGTTTTGACACTTATGGTATCAAATGTTTTACAGTAACAGGAATTTGATATGTTTCTCTTTCACTATTGGAATTTTCTCATTTAATGAATTTCTATTAAAAAGATATATATATATATATATAATAAGAGAAAGACTCAGAGTCCTGAAATTGTCAATAAAAATAAATGTAGTTACCGATTTTGGTATTTTTATATTGAAAAGTAGTGGCAAAGTTTTCTTATTCTATTTGATCATCTTTAATAACACAGACAAAATTTTTATGTAAGTATACAAAAAAATTGTATTGTCCAATTACTTTAAGCAACTAGTTTCTACTTTTTTGCAAGTATGTGTTAAAATTAGTAAAATCATCAAACACTTTTATGTACCTTCAAGATAAGTGACTTACTTTAATATCACCATAAATTCACAATTAGCACTTGAATCTTCCTGCTCAAAATATTAAAATAAGCAAATAGCAAAAATATTGTTTTATTATTATAGGTCATCTTTTCTCTTCTTTATTCAAAAGAAAAGACTCTTTTATTTCTATAATACTAATATTTAAAAGAGAGTCCTGGAATGGTGGTGTGGATTAATGCACTGGACTTCAAAGTCACTTTGAATCACAAGGTCGGCAATTCAAGCTCACCAGCTGCTCCTGGAAATCTTCATACAAGGTCTTTATGAGTCAGAAAAGACTCAATGGCACATAACAGCAGCAACAATATTTAAAAGACCATTCTGGTCAAATGAAATATTTTAAATTATAGCAAATTAGTTTTACTGAATACACAGAGTAAACAAGTATGTATATAAATATTTATGTAAAGAGATGGGGTGGGGAGAGACAGGTGAATTATATTCAAATACCAATGAGGAAGACAAAACTTCGTAATAGTTTATACGGATATTATCTAAAATAAAATCTTAGATAATTTAAATAATTGCATA
>NW_006408604.1:5016264-5019536 GCF_000296735.1 Chrysochloris asiatica
TGATATTCTCTGCTTTCAGCCAAGATCCATCAGATATCAGCAATGATATCCCTCATTCCACAGCGTCTTCTGAATCTGGCTTGAAACTCTGGAAGTTCTCTATCAATGTATGCTTGCAACAGTTTCTGTATTACCTTAATCAAAACTTTACTCTCATGGGATATCAAAGAGATTGCCCATCACTCGTCTGTCAGTGTGTTGTATTGTGATGGCTTGTGAGTTGCTGTGATTCTGGAAGCTATGCCACCAGTATTTTAAATACCAACAGGGTCACCATAGTGGACAAGTTTCAGATGAGCTTTTAGACAAAGACAGACTAGGAAGAAGGAGTGACAAGTTACTTCCAAATATTCAGCCACTGAAAACCTTATGAACAGCAGAGTAGAGTCCATAGGTGGTTCAAAAGACGAGCATGCTTTGCTGCTAACCAGATTTAGAGGTTCCATTCAACTCAGAATTTTCTCAAAAGAAAGCCCTGAATATCTATTTCAGAAAAATCAGTCAGTGAATACTTTATATAGCACAATTCTACTCCAACACAGATAGAGTCACCATCATTTGGAATTGACTCCATTGCACAAATTTTTCTTTCCTTGAAGTAATGTTGCCACAGATTGTTTAGCTATTAACCATTTGCAATTTTGGGTGCCCATGACTTCTACAATAAAGTAAAAGACATCATAATTGCGTTAAATTTTCAAACCAAAAAATTTGGTTGTGCTATCAGTGGGAGCGTAATCTGGGGCACCTAACAATCATAATAATTCCAGTTCAAACAGTGTACTTAGATTTTGCCAAAAATGTGTAAACTTTAAAAGATAAAAGTGCAGTTATATAATTTTAAGGATATACATTGAAATTTTTTAATATGTATTTGAAATTTGGCTTGATTTTCATTTAATTATTATCACAAGTTTAAATCAGATATGTGTGGCAAGTTATTATTCACTTGGTAATATTTCTATGTGTCTTTATAGAATTATTGAATACATTTCTTTAAATTACTTTTTAATAGTCATTTGAAAATGAATAGCTTAAAGAATTGGCAATATTTATCTAGAAGAAGAAAGGGGAAGGAAGATTCAAAGTGTCTTATATTTGAAGGAACTGATATGTCAAATAAAATAGCCCAATTTATGTGGTTCAAAATGATAATATTGGAAGCAATGAGTTTAAGGAAATAGTATTGACAAAGATAAATAGAATATGTTTCCAACATTCCAAGCTATTAAAAACTGGAACACAGATACTTAGGTAATTGTGCATTACTTGTCAATGTAATGACAAACTGAATATTTCAGGTAACATAGAAAATATTCTACTAGGGGTCCGTTGTTGTGGTTAAATGCCGTCGAATTGTTTCTGACCCATAGCGACCCTGTACAGGGTTTCCAAGGCTGTAAATCTTTACAGGAGCAGAACGCCTCATCTTTCTCCCACAGAGCCGCTGGTAGTTTCGAACTGCTGGCCTTAAGGTTCACAGCCCGATTCGTAACCACTACGTTACCAGAGCCTAGAGGGCAATATATATCCTGATATCAATTTTCTTCAAACTTCATGGCTATCTAATGCTATTAATAATTTTGTTGAGCACCTGCAGACAGATACTTCTAAATTGTTAAGAACAGTTACCAAAATCACTTAAAATAAATAATAAATAATTCAATAAATTATAATGTGAATATCATGTTTTAAAAATAAAATTCCAATTTACATGCAAACTCAGGAACAATATCAACTTCTTAATTAACAACTAGAATTTTTTTTTTTTCCCTTTTCATTTTTGGGAGGATGCAAGATTTTAATACATTCTTCTATTTAGACAACTATCCAGTCAGCAGATAGGGTGCCTAAGGGCTTCTAGAGCCACCCTGCCAGAGACTCAAGGCCATCTGTATATGAATGGGGTTAGTCCAAGGTGAAAAAAAGATTGAACAGGAGTGTTTTTAAAAAGTTTATGTGGTTGGCTGCCTTATGGATATTGGTTTTCCCTGCCTACAACTGTAAAATAGACATACATGTGTGATGGAAATAAATATTAGGAATTCTGATTACAGAGAGCTTGTAAATCCATCTATACTTGACTGGATTTGCAAAAAGGAGTTAATATTTGCCCAGAAGAAATAAACTTCATGTTTTAAACCTTTGTAGAATATGGAGATTTAGGGGGAATCCTCAGCCCCACCCAGAATCTTCAGATCTGGTATATTTGCATTTGAAAAGATATGCAGACCAACCCAGAACTGCTGACAGAACAGAAGATTCCTGATTGAAAGAAAAACCTGCAGAAAAAGAAAATAAAAAGCAGATTGTTTAGCTCTTTGAGTTTCAAACAAGATGTTTGCCCTGAAGGCCTCAAGGCCAGAAAAGTCTGCCCATCAGAGAAAACCCCCTTCTAGGGCTAAAAGTTAAAGGGAATTGGGGAGCAGTGTAGGATGCTTGCTAGTGACCACCTGAGACTACTTATTGAGTGGAAGTGGGGGGAAAACATTGGCATGAGATTCCTACATATAAAAGTTGCAATAGCAGAGATGGTCACAGAGGCAGTGGCATGGAGGAAGAATAGTTGTAAGTTATAGGTCCATGGCTTTGGTAGCTTTGTGGTTAAAAATCAGGCTGCGAACCTTAAGATCAGCAGTTCGAAACTACCAGCCGCTCTGTGGATGAAAGATGAGGCTTTCTACTCCCATAAAGATTTACATCCTCGGAAACTCTGTACAGGGTCGCTATGGGTCGGAACCGACTCGATGGCATAAGACTGTGAGCCTATGGGCAGAAGGCTAGCTTGCAGAATATGTCTGTCATTTGGATATTCAGAAAAGTATATTTGTTTTCTTTTGTATTGTTGTTGTTGTTAAGTGCCGTCGAGTCGGTTCTGACCCATAGCGACCCTGTACAGGAGTAGAAAGCCTCATCTTTCTCCCGGGGAGCAGCTGGTAGTTTCGAACCGCTGACCTTAAGGTTCGCAGCCCGATTCGTAATCACTACGCTACCAGAGCTCCTTTTGCTCAATATGCAGATTGAATAAATATGGTTAAAGAATACAATGCTTTTGTATATGTGCTTCAAATAGTTTTGCTTTTTTTATTTGTGAAATATAAGATGTAAATAGGGCCGGTACGTTTTTTGTTGTACGTGCTTTAGTTATTTCATGTTAGGTATGACTACCATTCTCTTTATGCTTATGCTTATAGAAGCCACATTGAGAGGTGGCTGTTGAGCTACATTGAGAGGTGGTTGTTGCAGTTGTTATGTGCCGTGGAGTCAGTTTC
>NW_006408604.1:5021741-5022592 GCF_000296735.1 Chrysochloris asiatica
TGATGATTGGCTATTTGAACCAATCAATTGAAAGGATGTTTCCTTTGGGATGATTCCAGCTCCCAGTATAACGGACATGTAGGAAAGCTTCATTTCTTTTCCGCTAGATCTCAATCTCATAACTAGTTGGTCATCCTCCAACTTCTACTGCTTTGAACCTAAGCCAGTGGCCTGCTTAATTGTTTGTCTGTCTGTCTTCCTGCTGGTCCTGCCCACCTGTTCTGACTGCTGAGTTTGCCTGAAAGTTGTGCTAAGGACATTCCTGAGCATGTATGCCCACCTGCCAGGAAAATCAGATGCCCACTAGTTGGGAAGGCCCTGCACTCCCGCTCCCACTACCATTGCTCATATGCTCCAAGCCACTGGCTCTGCAGCATGCCCACCTGTACCTTGGTCACACCTGACACTCTGCTGCCACCCCTGGTCCAGCACCACGGTTCTGCTCTGTGCCCAAACTTGGGACTTCTGTCTGCCCATCTGCTAGCTGGGCCCACCAACCATTCTTGGCTCAGCTGACTCAGACTTAGGAGTCTTCCACCTCTACAATTGTAAGCCATTTCCTTTATACAAACTTCTCTATGTATATACATATGTATATGGAGTCCTGATGTGGCGCTGTGGGTTAAAGGGCTGGACTGCAAAGTCGGTTTAAACTGTAAGGTCTGTGGTTCAAGCTCACTAGCTGCTCGTCAAAAACTCTATACAGGGTTGCTCTTGGTTGGAATCGACCCAACAGCACTATATATAAATATATATATATATGTTGTTGTTGTTGTTAAGTGCCGTCGAGTCGGTTTCGACCCATAGCGACCCTGTACAGGGTTTCCGAGGCTGTAAATCTTTACGGGAGT
>NW_006408604.1:5022847-5024338 GCF_000296735.1 Chrysochloris asiatica
TATTATAATCCTGTTTATTGTATTTGGATAACCTTTTTATTATTATTATTATTTCCTGAAGTAAAGACTTTATGATCTCGCTCTTTTTCTTTGGTGACTTCCTGAAGTGAGTAAAGAATTTATGATTGCTCTTTTTTTCTTTTATCTACTTCTTGGAGTAAAGAATTTATGATCGCTCTCTTGTTCTTTTCCTAAAGTAGGAATGGGTGCCTTAAAAATTTGAACTAGCCAACCGGGTCAGGGAAAAGAATGTGTGGTCAAAACCCTAGTCAATAGGGTGAGACACAGCCTTGAGACTCGCGTCAGGGATTAAAAACCCGAGTGGACTGCCCACTCGGTGTGCATGCTGGCCTGTTCCTGTATATATGGCTATGGGCATGCACCCTCTTGCAGGAGTAAATTTTGCTTTGCCAAGGTAATTTAGTCTCACCAAGTGTCTTTTATGCGACATCGGGATTCATTTCTAACACTAATGAGCTCTGGTAGTGTAGTGGTTATGAATCAGGCTGCGAACCTCAAGGTCAGCAGTTCGAAACTACCAGTTGTTCCACGCAAGAAAGATGAAGCTTTCTGCTCCGTAAAGATTTACAGCCTCGGAAACTCTGTACAGGGTCACTAGGAGTCGGAACCGACTCTATGGCACATCACCATGTATGCACTGGACTGTGAATCACAAGGTTAGCAGTTCAAACCAACCAGCTGTTCCTTGGAAACTCTATGCAAGCTCACTATGAGTCGGAACCAATTTGACGGCACTTAACAACAATAGTGTGTGTGTGTGAGTTTGAACCACTGACCTTATAATATGTAGTTATTGTTATTACTGTTAAGAGCCTTTGAGTCAGTTGTGACCCATAGCAACCCTGTATAGGGTTTAGAGGAGCAGCTAGTGAGCTTGAACTGTCGATCTTGGGTTCAAACAACTTTGCATTCCAGTGCTTTAACCCACAACACCACACCACAAGACTATAATATGTACTTACATTTATAAACTTACACTGGTTTTGCTTCTCTAGAGAACCCAGCCTAAGACAAAAAGTATTGGTGATGTTGGGATACATGACCTCTGCCTGCCTGAAGCTCTTACTATAGTGTGAAAGAAAGACCAAAAGCAAGTCAACAGATACACTCATTTATGGTAGGGAGAGGTTTATATAGGATTGTCAGAAAAGTCCTCTCTGAAAAGCTAACATTTGCCCTGAAACTTGCAGTTTGAAAAGTCAGTCTTGTGAAACAAAAGGCAAAGGTCATTCCAAACAGAGGTGTAAGTATCTGCAAAAGCTCTGCAGGCAGCAAAATACAAAACAAAACCCACTGTACCAAGTGGATTCTAACTCATAGACACCCGATGTACTGAGACTGTAAATCTTTATGGTATATTGTTGCTGTTGTCAGGTGCCATCGAGTCGGAACCGACTCATAGCGACCCCATGCACAGCAGAACGAAACAATGTCCTATCCTGGGCCAACCTCACTACCACTGCCACACTT
>NW_006408604.1:5025688-5028428 GCF_000296735.1 Chrysochloris asiatica
TCATATTAGATCTCATCGTGGAGGTGGTAAATACATCTTAATTGCTAAATCACTGAAAATCCTGGCAAAACCAAGTTGACATAAACCTTAACTATCACACACAGTGGGCGAAGAATGATGTGAAGTATAAATGTGGAATGAGGCAGAGCTTGGATTCTTTTAAATGCAAGGAGAAACCATTATGGCATTTTACATAAGGGAGAAACATGATTTGGTTGTTTTGTAAAACTTCAAGGGCATATGAGAAGAGAATATATTGAAGGGAGAAAAAGGTGTAGAAAATTAATAGATGTCCAATACATATAATTTTTAGGTGAATTTAATGATTTGATGATAAATTTAAGAGCTACCTTCCAGGTAATGTTGAAATCATAAACCAGTTTTCAAACTCCTCTTAAAAGTATAGGTAACACTCTCCCTCCAGTGGCTCAAATGTTACTTAACTGTTGTTGTTTTGTAAAAAATCCTCACCAAATAAGAGACAATAAAGCTCACAGCATTCCCCCAAGTAAAAGAATAAAATGCTGTGTGATTGAATTAGCACAGGTTTCATTATCTTTTTTAAATATTTGTAACCATTGGAAGAAATGGCTATCAAATTAGGTGACAAAAAAAAAATTTATGTGATGAATCAATTAACAATGAAATTTCAAGTAATAATAAGCTATATCTGAATAGTAGTTTACCATAGCACTTTCTCATACGAATGCATTTAATCTGAGACATTAATTACAAATTTGTGCTATCTGTTTTACAACTAAAGCTCACAAAGTTTAGATGATGTGCTTAAGGTTACAAAACAAAACAAAAAAAGCAACAGCTTTGGTGTTCAAACCCAGATCTTTTGACTTTTAACCTTGAACTTATTCCAGCTAGTACTGCTGTCCTCAATACAAATTGGATCTGTCACACTTTATCTCATGCTTGAATATGAATTTGTGCAAAGTAACTATATTCAAAATTTGCTTGTAATGCCAGGCTAGTAGGAATAGTCACAGAAAGAAGAATGGAATTTAGCCTCTTTTAGTCAAACCTTGGCCTTTCTGTTTAGACTGCAAATTAGAGCTGATTGTGATAGAGGTTTCCATGGTGTAGGCACTAGTCTCTCATGAGCTGACTTTCTACCGTCAATATTTAAAACTGAAAGCCATTACACCATAGTAACTTAGGTCACAGTTGTTATTATTACGTATATACGTAGCTCTTTATATTTGTAAAGAGGTCAGTGAAATGTAGACAGATTTGAGTGCTGCCTAAATGGACAAATCTGTCCTGGTTTCTCAACAGCAAAGTAACTGCACAATACAGCTTTCATTCTTTTTGATTTATGAAAGAATATAGTATTTATCATATATTGCACAATTTAAAGCATAGAAAAAATTTCCCGGTTGAAACAACAACAAAATATATATATATGCTCTTCTGATGCTAAGAGCTTTATCATTAACTATTCCAGGGCATTGATAAAGTTGTAAGATATCCAGTTTATTTTTCAGTCTCCAAGTGTTAGAGGGAAAATAATGGATGCAGATCAGATTTACTTCATATTTAGACAATTATCATATCTTGATGGGTCTGTTCTTTGAAGTCAAGATATATGTAGGTTTGTGTTCTTGTGCCTGTCCATACTAATTCTAAGACTTTGGATAAATCACTTAACTTCTGATGCATGTTTCTTTCATCAACAGTTTTCTAGGAATTAAAGGATCCATATAAGCATTCTTTTGGTGACCTAACCTCTGAAGTAGGAGTCCTACTGTGGCACTATAGGATAAGCAAACAATGGACTGCAACCACAAATTTGGCAGCTCAAACCTACTTGCTGCTCCTTGGAAACTCTATACACAGTTGCTATGAGTCAGAACCAGTTAACAACAACAATAATCTCTGACTTAATTCCCAGCTGATTGCTGTTGTTGTTAGTTGTTGGACAGTTGGTTGTAACTCATGGACACTCCATATGCAACAGAACAAAACACAACTCAGTCATATATCATCCTCTCCATAGCTGCTATGTTGCAGCCCATTGCTGCAGCCACTGTGTCAATCTTATTAAAGATCTTCCTCTTTTTTAGTGACCCTACATTTTAGTGTGGATAAGCACTAGACCATAAGGTCAGTTTGCACTGCAAGGTCAGTGGTTCAAACTCACCAGTCACTCTTTGGAATCCCTATACAGGGTCACTATGAGTTGGAATTGACTCGATGGCACTTAACAATAACAGTTTAGCAAAAATGATGTCTTTCTCCAGGGACTGGTCCTTCTAGATAGCATGTCTAAAATATGTGAGGCAAAGTCTCATCCTAGATTCCAAGGAGCAATTCAGCTGTACATCTTCCAAACTTATGTGGGACTGGAGGCCCTCTTTCATCTATGCCAAGAAATTGGGAAGACAACTACCTGGCCAACTACTAGAAAGACATCTGTATTGATGCCCATTCCAAAGAGAGGTAACCAAACTGAACGCAAAAATCATGGAACAATATCATTGATATCCCATGCAAGTAAAGTTTTACTAATAGTAATACAAAAATGGCTGCAAGCATACATTGAGAGAGAACTTCTAGAGGTTCAAGCCAGATTCACAAGAGGACGTGGAACAAGGGATATCATTGTTGACACCAGATGGATCTTGGCTGAAAGCAGAGAATACCAGAAAAATATTTACCTGTGCTTTATTGACTACACAAAGGCTTTCAATTGTGTCTATTGTGACAACCTATGGGCAATACTGAGAAG
>NW_006408604.1:5029023-5032014 GCF_000296735.1 Chrysochloris asiatica
TACTTCAAATATATTATCAGAGGGACCAGTCATTGGAGAAAGATATCATGTTTGGTAATGTGGATGGTGGGAGAACAAGATGGATTGACACAGTGGTGGCAGTGATGGGCTCAGGAGTAACAAAGATTGTGAGGTTGGCCCAGTGTGAGGCAGTATTTTGTTCCGTTGTGCACAGGGTCACTATGAGTCCGTACCAATTTGATTGCACCTAAAAACAACAGCAATCCTGAGGCACATGTCCCTGGAGAAGAACATCATTCTAGGTAAAATGGAGGGTCTTTGAAAAAGAGGAAGAACCCCAGTGAGATAGGTTGGCACAATGCAGCGCAATGAACTCAAGCACAGCAACTACTGTGAAGCTGGCTCAGGACTGGGCAGTGTTTTGTTCTTTTATGCATAAGGACTATTTGAGTTGTTACTGGCTCGATGGCACCTAACAACAACAATCCTCAAGGTCATATTTTGACTCTAGTGGACTTGTTTCTAGTCTTCTCAGTTTCAGCCTGACCTTGCATATTAGCAATTGATGATGTTTCACAGTAAGACAAATTGACAGGTGAGTGGTAAAATTTCCAACTAATAGAAATGAAATATTCCATAAGCAATAGTTCTTTTTTTCTATCCTCCCCTGTGATTATGGCATGGGTGCCTGCTCTATACTTTGCCAATCATCAATATCACCCTTTATAATGATCCAGAACCTAGTGAAGCAAAGAGAACCACAATTATGAAACTATTCTCCAGTGATGTAGATTTGTAGTTTTCTTGTAACAGAGTCTGCTTTCTGGGAACAGAAAGTGAAATATGTCATGCAGAGGCAAGGCTCTTGCATCATGAGTAAACTAGTTTTATGGAAAGACATGTTGTATTAATAGTAAGAGTACAAATAGGTACATCACTTTGGATTATAGACTAAAAACAAAGTTTAATGTGTGAAAATCCTGTAACTCAGAAATTCTCTTTCTATCCATGTTTCTAGAACAAAGGTGGAGAATGTCCAGACTGAGGGCTGTCTAATGCCGCGACATCATGTAGTCTGACCCTGCCAAGGCAACCATGATCAGGACTCGAAATTCAATAAATCTAGGAGGTTTTTACATAGCAACATAAGTTTAGATTAAATGATGTTATAAATATCCAAATGGCTATTAACAGAAAAGATATTCCCCACCCCTGATCTAGAGGACTAGGAGCAAGGTACAAGATTAATTGTAGCATTGTTGTAACATTAATTGCAATAAAATATTTTAAGTAAACCAAAATGCAATCAAAAGGAGAATAGATAAGTTGCGGTATGTTTTGTAATAGAAAGTAAAACTTTTTAAACATCATCATAACTACAGATATCAATATGGATGAATCTTAAAGACATAATAATAAGCAGAAACATAAAGCAAGTCAGAAATAAAAATTATACTTCATTATTCCATTCATCACAGTTCAAAACCAGGGATATATACAAATACATACAAATGTGGCAAAGAGCTAAAGCAAAATAAATCTTTGATTAATAAAAAATTGAAGCTATTTTTAATTTCTGGGGAAGGCAGGAATGTGAAGACAACCTTGAAAATCTACCAGTGATGTGATTGTTTTTGTTAAGTACCGTCAAGTTGGTTCCAATTTTTTGCGACCTCAGATGTGTGATTATTTTGTTGTATTATTTGAATTATAATAATATAATGTCTTTGTACATA
Source organism: Chrysochloris asiatica (assembly GCF_000296735.1). Lineage (NCBI taxonomy): Eukaryota > Metazoa > Chordata > Mammalia > Afrosoricida > Chrysochloridae > Chrysochloris > Chrysochloris asiatica. The sequence continues at coordinate 5,030,721 of NW_006408604.1, forward strand.
TGATGTGATTCATAATAAAACATTTGTAAAGAATGAGTAAGGAGCTCTGGTGTTACAATTAATTAAGCACTCTGTTGCTAACCTAAAGATTGGCAGTGCAAATTCACCTAGTATTCCACAAGAGAGAGACCTAATAATCTGTTCCCCAAAAGATTTCAGTCTAAAAAATTCTGCAGGTCAGTTCTATTCTATTATATTATGTCACTATGAGTTAAAATTAACTCAAAGGCATGCAACAACATCCAACAAACAATAATTATATGTATTAATTACATATTAATCATTTTAAAGATTTCATTGTCAAATGGACTCAAAGGATTCAAACAATTTGCATGCATGGAGCAGCTCTATTCCAGATAAGGATCCAGTACAGTAACAAAAATATTTATTAAAAGTGGCTGGTGATCCCCATACGGACCTTGTCCTCTTGACTGTCCACAAGTCAAGCTGCTTGACATAAACCTTACCTCCAGATCACAAATTGTTAGCAGCCTGGGAGGAAGCACCTCTACACCAGAAAGCCTAAAGTTTGCTCTGCTGGGGATCCATTATAGTGAGCTTGTTGAGTAAGCACAGACTACCTGTGTGACTAGGTTTACCCATTGAGCTCATGTCTCCTAGATATTCTACCCATGCTTTAACAAATCAAGTGAAATCATAAATCTAATAATTATTACTAAGTAATTATGACAGGCTGATACAACTCATGGAACAACAGGCAAACCTGTAGTTATAAAACATCATTTATCTTAATTAATACATTCCATAACATTAGCCAAGGGTCAGTAGTCCTTATAATGTAAAATACATGAAAAAGTGGAGTTACTTAAAACTAGAGAATGAGAATTTTAATTTTATTAGATTTTTGTCCTGTTGCCTTTCATTGAATCTATTTATTTAATTAGCATATGAGTGTGAGACTATACTTGTTCCTACATCCTTGTTAATCCTCAATATTGTTAGATTTATCAATTTTTCAATCTCATTTGCTGTTGTTGTTTGGTGATGTCTTCCTCTTTGTCGATGACCCTCCACTTTACCAAGCCTGGCGTTCTTTTACACAGACAGGTCCATCCTGATACTATGTCTAAAGTATGAGGGATGATGTATGGCAATCCTGGCTCTTAAGGAGTAATATGGCTGAACTTCTTCCAAAAGATCTCTTTGTTCTTTTGACTGCCCATGATACTTATAGTATTCTCCTCCAACACCATAAAGGAGCTCTGGTAGAGTAGTGGTTACGAATTGGGCTGCGAGCCACAAGGTCAGCTGTTCGAAACTACCAGCTGTTCCA
>NW_006408604.1:5032474-5034171 GCF_000296735.1 Chrysochloris asiatica
TTTCACTTTCAGCAACCAAAGTTGTATCACCTGCATATGGTAGACTGTTAATGTGTCTTCTTCCAGACATTCTTCTTTATATAATCCAGCTTCTCAAATTATTTGCTCAGCATACATATTGAGTAAATATGGTGAAAGAATCCAAAACTGGTGCACACCTTTCCTAATTTTAAACTACTTCTCAGTGTTCCCTTGCGCTTTTCGAACAACTGCCTCGATCTATGTTCAAATTCCTCATGAGCACAATTAAGTGTTCTGGAATACTTATTCTCCTCAATGTTGTCCACAGCTTGTCATGATCCACTCAATAGAAAGTCTTTGCAGTCATAAAGCACGGGTAGACACCTTTCTGGAGTCCTGGTGTGGTACTGTAGGAACAGCACTGGAGATCGGTTTGAACCCCAAAGTCGGTGGTTAAAACACACTATACAGGGTCATATGAATAAAAAATGACTTGATGTCACTTAAGAACAACAACAAAACTCTCTGGTAGTCTCTGCTGTCAGCCAAGATGTATCTGATGTTATCAATGATATCTCTGGTTGTACGTCCTTATCTGAATTTGGCTTGAACCTCTGTCAAGGTACTGTTGCCGGTGTTTTAAAATTATCTTCAGCAAAACTTTACTTTCCTGTGATGTTAATGATATTGTCAGATGATTTCAGCATTTTGTTGGATCACCTCTATGTGGAATGGGCACAAACATTGATCTCTTCCATCCAACTGGCCAAGTAACTATCTTTCAAATTTCTTGGCATAGATGAGCTAATGCTTCCAATAGTGTATCAGTTTGTTGAAAAATTTCATGTTCTTGTTCATCCATTTCTGAAGCCTTGTTCTCTTCAAATGCCTTCAGTGCACCTTGGACTTCTCTTTTCAGTATCATTTGTTCTCGATCATATGCTACCTCCTGAAATGTTTGAACATCGACCATTTCTTTTTGGTACAGTAACTCTGTATATTCCTTCCATCTTCCTTTGATACATTCATCATTCAATTTTTGCCCATAGAATCCTTCAATATTTCAAGTTGAGGCTTGAATTTTTTCTCCAGTCCCCTCAGCTTCAAAAATGCTGAGCATGTTCTTCCATTTCAGTTTTCTAACTACAGATCTTTGTGCATTTCATTATCTTTGCAAATATCATAAATCAAATCATCATTACTAAGCAATTCTGACAAGTCCATACAACTCATGAAACAATTGGCAAACCTGTAGTTAAAAAATGGCCAGTAGTTCTTATACTGTAAAATATATGAAAAAGTACAGTTACTGAATACTGTTGTTTGTTGTTGTTGTTGTTAGGTGCCATCGAGTTGGTACCGACTCATAGCTACCTTACGCACAGCAGAACGAAACACTGCCTGATCCTGGGCCAACCTCATGCTTGAGCCCATTGATGCTACCACTTTGCCAATCCATCGTGCTGGGGGTGGGGGGGTGGAGGGAGGAGTTCCTCCATTTTTTGTCTGACCCTCCACCCTACCAAACATTATATCCTTCTCCAGAGACTCATCCCTCCTGACAATATGTCTGAAGTATGAGAGACGAAGTGTGGCCATCCTGGCCTCCAAGGAACACTCTCACTGCACTTCTTCCAAAATGAATCAATGGTTCTTTTGGCAGCCCATGACACCTTCAAAACTCTCCTCCAACACCATAACTCAAAAGCATCAATTCTTTTACGGTCTTCCTTATT
>NW_006408604.1:5035706-5041218 GCF_000296735.1 Chrysochloris asiatica
AAATATTTAAATAATAGATTATTTAATGTTTACTAATAATTTTAGTGGTGTCCCTGGATGGTGCAGACAGTTAATATTCTCAGCTTCTAACCAAAGGTTTTGAGGTTCAAGTCCACCCAGAGGCACTGTAAAAGAAAGGTCTGATAATTTACATCTTAAAAATCAGCTATTGAACGAACATATCCTTACAGCAAGGATAATTCCCACCCCCTCCATACACAGAATAGACAGGGATGGGCAACTTGGACATTGACTACCCAAAATGTGTGTGTGGTGAGGGGGGGCGGTGGTGGCTACAAAGGCAAGAAGTGACTGGCTTACAAGCTTTCAAGATGGAACCTAGATTCAGAAGGCATGAAGGAAGGTAGAATCTCCACTGAGTACTATGCAATCTGTCTAGGCAGCGCTGTGATACAATAGTGAATAATTGTTATAAGGACTGCTTATGAGGGTTGGAAATGTAAAGGTAGAGGTTTTGTAGCTAGGAGAGGAGTGATGAACTTTTCAGCCTAGGAACTGAGGTCCCTGGGACCATCAAGGGAGAAAGGTGGAGAGCAGGACCCTACCCAGAGAAGCAGTGATGCCGAAGATGGAGGCAGAGATGATGACGTGGAGAGATGGAGCAGTTGGGGACTTTTGACATAGAGAGGGAGAAGGGCTGTGTGCTGACGACCAGGGAGTAGGCTTGTAGTGTGTACCCTTTGGTGGGTTGATGATGCATGGAGGGGATTGTAACAATAGCAATGAAATGATATATGATCAGATGAACATGTTTCCTCATGTAAACTATCACATAATTCACAATAAAACATTTTAAAAAATCAACTACTGAAACTCTATGAGCAAATTTCTAATCTGATATATATGGAGATGGGGACAGCATGAATCAAAATTGACTTCACAAGAACTGGCTATTGATTTTAGTAGAGGATAATTATTTAAATAATTATAATAAAACAATGAAAATCATAATAAAATTTCACTTACAACTATTGCCAATTATTCCAAAATCTTATGATTTCAAAGAAATAAAATATTAGAAATAATGTTGAAGGTCTCTAAGAGTCTTTCCCTAATCTCATTCCCTGTCTTCCATCACTAATAGACCCATTGCCATCCTTTTAAAACATACAGGTTATTTTTAAGTTTATGTCATCTAATGCTTGTAAAGCTTATTATTATCCTCTCAGCTTTCTGCTCTTGGGAACTAAATGTATGGAGATAGAGAACTGTTGCCCAGTGGGTGGACCTGCATGTAAACACAAGAAAATAAAACAAACATGCAAACAATAGCAAAACAGTAAAATAATAAAGAAGAAGAGGGAAAAAAAAAAAAAAAAACCCACACAAACAGGAAAATAGAGCAAGAGAAGAGGAAAAACAAGAGAGAAAATAAAAAGAAGAAACATTAAGCAAAGCCAGGGAGAGAAAAGATGCATGTAGCAGAATTCACCTAAATCCATTCACCTGCTTGACTGGCACAGATCACAACTGCACAGGTTTGAACTCTCAAATAACAGGAGCTGTGCTACAGTTAGACAAAGGCAGTACCTGGACACACCTCTAGTCACCAAGGGAGTGTGGCTAGCCAAAAAGTATCATATCCTTCCTGTTGCCAGTCATTGGCATGAATCTATACCTGTAGGCCACCGAAAGCTGCCCACAACTTGTTCAAGATGGTTTGTGCAGCATCTGTCCAGCAGATTGTTCACCAGTATGCATCCTTCTTTCACTGTATCAGTTTAAATTATCCTCCTATTAAGTATTCAGTCCACTATTCTAACCTTTCCTCTGAAACTTAGGGTTCCAAGGCTATCATGTATGTGTGTTTCTTGTGGTTCCCCATATCTTTGTTTGTAGCGGGTCTGCAGGTAGCATGTCTGCTTACTCTTCCATCTTGCAACTATCTTTTTCTTCTGAATTCTTTCTCAGAAATGCTTTCTGGCTTTGTGTTTCTGCCAATTGTTTGAGTCACTCTGTTTTGTTTCTTTGTGCGAACTGAAATTATCTGTTGTCTCTGAGACAATAATGGTAGCAGGTACTGGCTGTCTAAATGATGTATAGCAGCTGGTATTGGTTCTTGCCTGGATGATGGGATTTTATAGGGTGTGACTGTAGCTTGTTATATGGTCACAATCGCTGTCTCTTCTATTTAACATAGGGAGAGAAAGAGCCATCCTGAAGGCAAAAACGGGACCAAAAAAACAAAACAACAAAACAGCAGATTGGATACTACAGTTTATAATAATAATGATAAAAAAAAAAATATGTAGCAAAATAATAGTATAACTTTAACGCCCTTCTCCCATCTTCTTGCCTTCAAGGCCACCTGAGAGATTTCCACATGTTACTGTTGCTCCTTATAATGATCCTCTGAACCTGATTCTTATGGTCTTCTGTGTTAATGTTGGCCTACATTCATTTTATTTTTCTTAGTGTTTGCCTCATGTATATTTTCTATTGTATAATCTACACATTTTCTGACTCCTACTTGTTCTAATGTATTTCTTATACATGGCATATGATTTTATTTATTTTTTATTTTAAATTCAGTCTCCTAGATTCCATATTTTAGTAGAAGAGTCTATTAATTTACAACTATTATGATTGTGAATATATCAAAATCTACCTTCTTTTTTTGATTTTCTCTTTGCTACTACTTTTCTTTGCTTTACTCCTTCTTATGCCCTAAGTTTGATGAACGTTTACTTGATTTCTCTTTCCTTTTACTTTCACTTTGATGCAAATTATATTAGAAGCTATAAAATGCATTCCTTCAAAGTAGCGATAATCTTAAATTTTCAGTTTGCTGGAGTTTTTTTATACATATTTAAAATAAATGAAAAACAATTCTATTTCTTCCCAAAAAAAGAAACAAATAAAAAGCATTCTTCTTAATTACTAATTTTCTTTTCTTTATTTTTTTGTTTGAATTCAAACTTGGTTTCCTTTGAACCATCTCAAGTGGTATGATTTTTATCACATATCTTTCAAACTAGCAACTTTGAAAGTGTGGTAGGTATACTGCTCATTGTTTCTTTTGACCCATTTCCCCTCCTTTTTTATTTATATACTATTTCTTTTTGTAATTATCTATTGTTGTTGTTAAGTGTTGTCAAGCCAGTTCTGAATTATAGTGGCCCTGCATAACGTTTCTGAGGAGCAACTAGTGGGTTTGAACCTCTCATCTTGTGTTTTGGATCCAGTGCTTTTTCTATAAGGCCACAACAGGAGTCCATGTAATTATCTACAGAGCTTATCATTTCTCTTTATGGATTATTTTAGCTCCATACTAATTCTAATATTCCTCCTCTCAATTTTCTTGGTAACTTTAACAAACACTGAAATAAACCTTCAAATATCCCCTTTCAGTTTCTTAACCATCTTTAATCTGATAATATTGATCAATCCTTGTCTCAGTTATGTTGTGGTTGTAAATCCTGATTTATAGCGACCCTGTCTATGGTTTACAAGGAGCAGCTGGTGGGTATGAACTGCCAAGTTTGTGGTTAGCAGTTCAGTGCATCCCCTACATACACTCCCATAATAAAACACAAAACTTTGCTATTACCAGTATCTGAAACCTCTCCATAATCTCAACAGCAATTGTTCTTCTCATTGACAGTCTCTAATTTGTCCAGCTAGTAATCTCTGGAATACCTATCCAACAATTTTTCTTCATGAGTAGAAACTATAACCCTTTTTATTTTATTATTATTATTATTATTATTATTATTAACATTAAAAAAATCCTCACCACTGGTCCAATAAACAACACTCTTATCAGTGGAGAAAAGATTGAAGTTGTCAAGGACTTCATTCTTTTTGGATCAACTATCAACACTCATGGAAGCAGCAGTCAAGAAATCAATTGACATATTGCATTAGGCAAATCTGTTGTACGAGACCTTTTTAAAGTGCTAAAGAGCAAAGATGTCAGCTTGAGGACTAAGGTGCCCCTGACCCAAGCCATGGTATTTTCAATAACCTCATATGCATGTGAAAGCTGGACAGTGAATAAGGAAGACCATAGAAGAATTGATGCCTTTGAGTTATGGTGTTGGAGGAGAATATTGAAAGTGCCATGGGCTGCCAAAAGAACCAATTGATTCATTTTGGAAGAAGTGCAGTGAGAGTGTTCCTTGGAGGCCAAACTTTGGGCATATTGTCAGTAGGGACAAATCACTGGAGAAGGATATCATGTTTGGTAATTGGAGGGTCAGAGAAAAAGAGGAAGACCCCTAGCAAGGTGGATTGGGAAAATGGCAGCATAAATGGACTCAAGCGTGACAACAATAGTGAGGTTGACCCAGAATAATGCAGTGTTTCATTCTGCTGTGCATAAGGTCTCTATGAGTCAGTACTGACTTTATGGCACCTAACAACAACAACAAAACCACTCCTGGTGTGGTGCTATAGGATCAGCACTGGACGATAAACTACAAGGTTAGCACTTGAAACTCACCAGCTGCACTCAGAAATTCTATAAAGGGTCAATTTGAGTCGGATCCTACTCAACAGCACTATGCAACAACTACATTTATGTCTTATTGTTTGCCTTTTGGTAGACTATTATTTTTAAATTCCCTTTCTCATACCTTTCTATCTATTCTACTGTCTCTTTATGTCATACCTTCTGGCAGGACTAATTGTGACTAAATGTAACTCTCTTACTATTTTTACATCTCAGAAAATGAATGTGGTTTAAAAACACCAATGGAAGTCTTGGTGTAGACTATTATCATAAAACACTCTAAAACATTGTTATTGCCTATCTTGCTAGGACAGCAACAAAATTGTTTCCTAGATCCTGATATCCTTAGAGAAACATTCTCATGAATGTAATACAACCTTTGATTTCTACTCTATCTGTGTATACCTTTCTCTGTTGACTCAGTTGTCTCGTTCAACAGTCGTTAGTCATCATAACTTAGAATCCAAATTCCAGAACACTTTACTTTTCAAACTGACAGGATTCCTGTAAGTAAAACCAAACATCCAACTGTTGGTTGTACTGTAGTGAGTTTCATGTTGCTGTGATGATGAAAGTTAGACCACTGATATTTCAAATATCAGCAATGTCAGGTTTTAGTAGAGCTTTCAGACATAGACAGGCTAGTAAGAAAGCCTTGTAATCTACTTCTGAAAAATAGCCAATGATGGCCTACAGGTTTTCAAGAGTGAGTTTCATTTCAAAGTGTGCAGAGTAAGGTAGAATCCCCTCTGCATAGTTTTCATCTTGTCTAGATGGGTCTGGTGAAAGGAGATGGGTGTAGAATTCATTTGATTCAATAATAAGTAATTGTTATCATACCTAATTGTGATTGTCACAACTGTAAAGGTAGAAGTTGTGTAACAAAAAGGAGGGAGTAGTTAATCTTATATTCCAGGAACAGAGGACTCTATGTCCATTAAGAGAGAAGAGCATAAGTGCAATGTGGAACCCTAACCAGAGAAGCAACAACACCAGAAATTGAAGCAGAGGTGATGGCATGGAAAGAGAGAGTAGGTG
>NW_006408604.1:5042063-5044496 GCF_000296735.1 Chrysochloris asiatica
AGTTGAAACCAACTTAATGTCACTTAACAATTTAACAACGTTAGTGAAATTGAAAGCAAGATTATTTTCAAGATTGAGGTCAATAGGATAGATAGCCACAGTATGAAACAGTTTTGACAAGACTGTTGGAGTGATGAGACTAGGAATTTTCAAGTTACACTAGAAAGACCAACCAGAACTATGTTGATGTTGTTAATCAGCCTAGTGCTTATCCTACAGTGCTAACACTCTAGAATAAATCACAAAAGATATTTACTTTGTTACTTCCTCTGCCCTTACCTACCTGCATCCACCTTGTATACTGTAACCATAGGTGAACTATTATGCTACTCTTTAAGACCACACTTTGAATTTCTGTGTTCTTTTGGTACAAATTTTTCACTTATGGAAATATAGATAGAAATTTTTTCTTCATAATTAGTTATCCCTTGTTTTACTAAATTATTCCAATAACACAAAAACAGGTAAGCATATCTCCTAATAATGAAAAGATATGTTAATCAAACTCACATTCTCATCCAGTTATCCTTCCTTCTTTATTACACTTTAAAAAAAAAAACTGTCAGAAATGGTTATTTATATTCATAACCCCAGAGTCTCTCCTCTTTCTTGAACCAACTCAATAATTCTTTCATACCTTGTTATAAAAGTAGTATTTTGGAGGGATAGATGACAGATTAGGGAGAAGTGCAGTACAGACCTCTGCCAGCAATAACACGGATGAAGCAGGTTCAGGGGACAGTCCCAGAACTCTTAACTACATATAAATAAATATTTAGAAAGACTGAAAACTTACTGTTAGTGGGATTTGTAGCAGAAGCAAGAAAGGTGGTGTTTTCTGATCTGTGGCTGCCAGTGGCCATCTTGGGGATGTGGCCATCTTGGGGATGACAGAACGGGTATAGGATCAGAGGTGTGCTCCTACCACAGAGGTCTGAGTGATCATCAGAGATAAAGTGGTGAACTTTTTTGTTTTTTTCTGTCCATTTGTCTCGCTGTCTGTGAATCTCCACTCTGGTGACTAGAGTGGTTGCCTCAGGGAATAGACAACCACTGGAGGGCTTTACTATGCATGTGCATGGATCTGCTCAGCAAAGACCACTGTGTGCAGAATCTAAGATATGGGAGGAGTCAGCAGGAACTGTTTAAAATGAAACAGTCTCCCAGAATAGCTTGAGCTGGACCTGAGCTGCTTCTTACTTGGAGAAACACATGAACGGGGTGTTTGGAGGAGGGTATGGACAGACTAAAAAGGAAACAGGCTGGAAATTAAATCCTAAGGAGCAACAATAACATCTTGAAATCTCTCAGGTGGCATTGAAGGCAAGAAGCTGGGAGAGGGACATTAAAGTCATACTTATATTTTGCTACAGAATTTTATTATTTCCTTTTTTTATTATTATTATAAGCTGTAGTATACAATCTGCTTTTGTTTTTGTTGTTGTTTTGTTTTGTTTTTTAGTCCCACTTTCACCTTCATGGTGCTCTTTTGTTCCTTATGTTAAATAGAAGAAACAGAAATTGTGGTCATATAGCCAAGCTATAATCACACCCTATAAAATCCCACCAACCAGGCAAGAGCCAATACCAGCTGCTGTACACCAGATAGACAGCTAACACCTGCTACAGTTATTCTGAATTGAATAACAATAAAAGCGAAAAGGAAAGCCCATCTCCTGATCACATCTACCTGGAGGCAATCAGAAAGCTTAATAGTGTATCAATATGTTGTTGTTGTTATTATGTACCATGGAGTCAGTTCCGACTCATAGTGATCCTGCACAGGGTTTGTGAGGCTGCAAATCTTTATGGGAGCAGAAAGCCTCATCTTTCTCCCACAGAACATCTGGTAGTTTTGAACTGCCAATCTTGAAGTTAGCAGCCCGATTCATAACAACTAAGCTACCAGAGCTCCATACATCAACATACATTCATCTAATTATTGATAGCACATCTAATTATTCAGTATGCCCAAGAAACAACAGAAGATTTTGGCACATGTCCAGAAACAAAATAGAGTAACTGAGATAAGCAAGCTGGAAGTAGGAAGAAGGGCACGTTTTGGAATTGCCTGAGAGGGAATTCAGGAGAATGATATTGAGGTGCATTCAATTGCTCCACAGAGGGATTGAGGAAAAATAAGGAAGAAGTCAGGAAAGCACTACAGGAACAATCCAATAAGACAAATATAGCATTGGAAACCATTGCAAACCTGCAAAAATGGGTCCAAATGATTAATAATAAAATAGCAGAAATGGAAAATACCCTGAAAGGGCAAAGGAGTAGAATTGAAGAGATGGAAGCCAGAACCAGAGAACTATAAAAGAAATCTATCAATTCTGCTAAGATATAAGAGGAAACATAAAAAATAATTTTAAAAAATCTAAAGAGATCAGACGATGTATTGCATTAGGCAAATCTGCTGCACAGGAA
>NW_006408604.1:5044891-5045785 GCF_000296735.1 Chrysochloris asiatica
GTAGTGAGGTTGGCCCAGGATTGGACATTGTTTCGTTCTGCTGTACATGGGGTCACTATGAGTCAGTTCCAACTTGATGGCACCTGACAGCAACAACAACAAAGAAACTTTAAGATTCATGTCGGACAACATGAAGAATAACTTGAGAATTACTGGAGTTCAGGAAGAGGAAAAATCACAGAAGATAACAGATGAGATGAGATCGTTGAAGAGCTTCTGGAAGAAAATTTCCTTAAAGTCCTGAAAAACTAAAATATAAGCATTGAAGAAGCTGAATGAACCCCAGGAAGGATAGACCCCAAAAGAAAGTCATCAAGACATATCAGAATCAAGCTCTCGAAAATCAAAGATGAAGTAAAAATCCTGAAAGTACCTAGGGGAAAGAGAAGTGTTACTTAAAGGCAAGCAACCAAATTAAATTCTGACCTCTCAGCAGAAACCATGCACTCAAGAAGGCAATGGGGATACAAATATAAAACCCTGAACGGAAAAAATATTTCACCCAAGAATGTTCTATCCAACAAAGCTGTCAATCAAATATGACATCCCTTTGTAATAAAATGTAATAAAAACATTCCAGGATAAACAGAAGCTAAGGCAGTCTGTCAAAGACAACCCAGCACTGCAAAACATCCTTAAGAGAGTTCTTTGGACTGAGAACCAACAAGAACAGACAACAACTGGAGAGTGACATATGTGGTAGCACCACCCAGAACTCAATCGACAGAGGAAAGAGTCTAGAACAGAACAGAACTACAAGAACGAATTCAAAGGATCTGGAAAGTAAATCTATGATGTGAAAGAAGGGGAAAATATAGAAACAGAGATCCAGGTGATAAAGAGGTCAAGTAGAATGCAGGATAAAATAGACTGTTTTAAATGAAGGAAAAAGTT
>NW_006408604.1:5050263-5059269 GCF_000296735.1 Chrysochloris asiatica
CTAGGTCAGAACCAGGTCAACCACACTTAAAAACAACAACAACAATAGATAATTCAACCTACTCGAGGGCACTTAACAACAATAGTCTATTCTTTAGCTGCCTTATCTGTGGACTCATCATCATTTTAGGAATCAGTCCTTGAACTTCTCTATTCATGCTCAATTTCTAGTTATCTCATGAAGTCACATGGATTTAATACTATCTATAAACTGGTGGGCAAGATTTTGAAGAATGGTTATTCCAGAATATTTGTGCTCATGAAGAACCTGTATAATCCAAAAAGCAGTTATTATAACAGTACAATTGGATAGTAAACGATTTTAAACTAGGAAAGGTGTGTGTCAGGACTGTTGTCTTCCATGTTTATTAGATCTGTATGCAGAGCAAATAATCTGAGAAGCTGGATTATATGAAGAAGAATCTGTCATCAGGATTGGAGAAAGACTCATTGACAACTGTGATACACAGATAATAAAACCTTGCTTCCTGAAAGCAAAGAGTATTTAAAATACTTGCTGATGAAATTCAAAGACCACAGCCTTCAGTATGGATTACACCTCAATGTAAGGAAAACAAAAACCCTCAATACCAGAGCATTATGATAAATGAGAAAAGATTGAAACTGTAAAAGACTTCATTTTGCTTGGATCCACAAATAACACATATGGAGGCAGAAGTCAAGAAATACAACCATGTATTGTACTAGGCAAATCTGCTGCACAAGACCTCTTTAAAATATTAAAGAGCGAAGATAATCAGTTTGAACACTAGAGTGCACCTGACCCAAGCCTTGCTATTTTCATTAGCCCTGTATACATATGATAGTTGGACAATAAATAAGGATGGCTGTAGAAGTATTGATGCATTCGAGTTATGGTGTTGAAAAAGAATATTGAAAGTACCATTGAAAGCCAGAAGAACAAACAAATCTGTGTTGGAAAAAGTACAGCCACAATACTCCTTAGAAGCAAGGATGGCAAGACTTCCTCTTAACCATGGACATATCAGGAGGGACCAATTCCTGGAGAAGACACTGTTGTTAAAGTGGAAGGTCAGCAAAAAAGAGGATGTCCCCCCAGTGTGATGAGTTGGCAACAACAATGGTTTCAAGCATAATAACAATTGTGAGAATGGCTTAAGACTGGGCAGTACTTCCTTCTATTGAAGACAGAGTCACTGTAAGTTGGAGCCAACTTGACACTACCTAGCAACAGCATAGACTTGTTGTTTTTAGGTGCCATTGAGTTGGTACCGACCCATAGTGACCTTATGCACAGCAGAAGGAAACACTGCCAGATCCTGGGACACCCTCACTGTTGTTGCCACGCTTGAGTGCATCAATGCTGCCACTTGGCCAATCCATCTCGTTGGGGGTCTTCTTCTTTTTCTCTGTCCCTCCACCTTACCAAACATGATATCCTTCTCCAGTGACTGGTCCCTCCTGACAATATGTCCAAAGTATGAGAGATGAAGTTTGGCCATCTTGGCCTCCAAGAAGCACTCTGGGTGCACTTCATCCAAAACAGATCTATTGGATCCTTTGGCAGCCCATGACACTTTCAATATTCTCCTCCAACACCATAACTCAAAGGCATCAGTTCTTCTACAGTCTTCCTTATTGACTATCCAGCTTCTGCATGCATATGAGATTATTGAAAACACAGCATAGACTAGTGACTCCCAAATGTATATAATCATCCCAGTACAAGATTATGAGCTTCAGTTTATTTTTTTTTCCTATTTCCTTGCCATTCCCACTTGAATCACAAATAGCTTAACACATCCCAATTTAAAATCCTAATTTGATCCATCAACTGTAATCCTGCCTTAATCTTCTCTCTGTGGCAATCTGCATCTTTACTTGCTTAAATCAAAAATTTTAAATAATTTTTGATATCTCTTCCTTTTTTATTCCACATTGAATTTACCAGCAAATTCTCTTGACTCTTATTTGAAAATATTTTCAACAGCATGTTCACTATTATAGCTGTAACTTACGTTATCAGAATTTTTGCAATAGTCTCACTGTATGCCAAATTGTTGGTCTGTATCATTTGCATATTTTGATATGAACTATTTTTGTTTTTTCACTTATTAATATATAGAACTCACTGCCATCAAGTCAATTCCAACTTATAGAGATCCTATACAGTGGTTCCGAGCCTGTAAATTTTTATCAGGAGAATAGAGACTCCCATCTTTCTCCAGTGAGGTGTTTGGTAAGTTTGAACTCCCCACCTTGCAGTTAGCAGTCAAGTGCTTATCCACAAGTACCATACCAGTATTCCTTATTCATATATGTTACAGTTGTTAAGTGCTGAGTTAGTTCTGAATAATAGCAACTCTGTATAAGGTTTCCAAATAGTGGCTGGTGGTTCTGAACCACCAACCTTGTGGTTAGCAATCTAGTGCTCATCCTACATTACCAAAAAGGTTCCTAGATAAATAATTAACATCTACAATAATACATTATCATTCCTAGTGTGGTGCTGTAGGATCATTACTGCACTGTGAACCACAAGGTCAGCAGGTCAAAACTATATTTGGAAGAAGTGCAGCCAGAGTGCTCCTCAGGGGCCAGGATGGTTAAGCTTTGTCTCTCATACTTTGGACATATTGTCAGGAGGGAACAGTCACTGGAGAAGGATGTCATGCTGGGTAAGATGGAGGGTCAGAGAAAAAGAGGAAGATCCCTAATGAGATGGATCAGCCAGGCGGCATCATTGATGGCGTCAAGTGTGTCAGCGATAGTGAGGTTGGCCCAGGATTGGACATTGTTTTGTTCTGCTGTGCATGGGGTCGCTACTATGAGTCGGTTCTGACATGATGGCACCTGACAACAACAACATATATACATATATATGGAGTCCTGGTGTGGTGCTGTGGGTTAATGCACTGGATTGCAAAATCAAAACCACAAGGTTGGTGGTTAACCTCACCAGTCACTCCTCGGAGACCCTGTACAGAGTTGCTATTAGAACTGATTCGACAGCACTTAATAATAACATAAATATATAGTCAAGTGTTTGCTATTAGCTGAAAGGTTAGTGGTTAGAACATAACAGAGGTAGCTCAGAAGACACATTTAGCAATCTGCCTTTGAAAGGTTGTAGCCATGAAAATCCTATGGAGCACCTGGACACTACACACCCAGGGTTGATATGAGTCACAATTAATTCAATGACAACCAGCAACAACAGCCATTGGTTTGCAGCAATCATATACCAATCTTTAGATTCTTTTTTAACATTATTTATGGTGTTATTGGCAAATCATTTTTATATTTTATGTTATTAAGTAAATTTTAAACTCCCTGAGGGCACAGACTTTGCCTTATAGAACTTTAATATCCTACTCTGCTTAGCACATCATGGATGCTCAATCAACATATGTTTATTGATGAATCCTAAAGATTGCATTTCACTTGGGTTCAGTATATAACACACAGGTAACAAAGCAATAAGATTCAGCAGTCTACACTAGCACTGACCTGTATTCTATCAGTAGTCAAAAATGAGCTTTGGAGAATAATCTGGTTTCTTATGTTCCCTGTGTCAGAACTCAGGTACACAGGGCAAGAAGCAGGAGGCAGCATATAAATGCACAGAGGATTCCAGACAGAATCTTAAAGTAGTAACTGCACTTTCAAAAATGAAAAGGTTTACTTCAAGGTCTCAGTTTCTTACACCGTTAGAAATATTATTCAGAAAAAAAGTCTTTTAAAGATGTTCTGTTCACATACTACACAATTTCATACACACAGGACAGTCAGGTTACTAGGGACCAGTTTTGTATTCTATAATTCATTTGCCACTTTCAAGTTCAACTGTTAGTTAGTTTGTTTGTTTTTATGCAAAACTTTATTTTACCTTTATTACTACATCAAATAATATATAGTAAAAGTGTTCCTACTGCCCCTTCAATAATATCTTTCACTAAATACTTAAAGAGTAGAAAAGACTAGCTAGTGAATGTCTTCTCTCTCTTGCTCACTCACTTGTTTGCTCTCGCAAAAGAAATAACTATCTTGGAAGTTCACTGAGTTCATAAGACACAAATAAATTCTACTGATATAAAAAGTGTCAGGTTGGATAGCATCTGAGTAAAATAAATCTAGAGGAAGAGGAGAGAAAATGTTGTACAATGATCCAAATTATGTGGTCATTAATATGAAGCTCACATTTGATTTTTATGTATAGGCATTGATTGGCTATTACATTTGTGTGTTTGGCTAGTTAAAAAAAAAATCAGCACTGAACATTGCTAACTCTAATGAAAAACTATCTTCTTTTTGGAAATTGTCAATATACTATAAGGGACAAGTTTGTGAGACGCAGACAATGAAGAGGATATTAGGAAGGGAAGTATTTAGAAAGAGAGAGAGAAAAAAGATGTACAAACAGAGATGTTAAAAGATAGTGGTTCTGAAATGAAAGGCAAGTGGAAGCTATATTCTGATACAAACTGAAATATCCTCCTGGTGTGGTGCTGCAAGATCAGCACTGGACTGTGAGTCACAAGGTCAGCAGTTGAAACCAACCAGCCGCTCCTTGGAAACCCTATAAAGGGTTACTACAAGCCAGAACTGACTCAGTAGCAATTGGCAAAAACAACAATATATTCATAATGTTGTTACAGATATTTACTATCTTGTGGATTATGTCTTTGAGCTGATGTTTCCAAACATGTACGATACACAGAATAAACCAAAGAGCTTGTTTCCCAGCATCTGTGTTTTCATTTCTGTACTTCCACCTACTTTATGATTCAGAAGATCTGGAGTGATACATTTTTGGTGAAATATTTTTTAGTAGTCTGTCAATTTATTTGTTATATGTAAGTATAAATATAAATATATATGTATATATATATATGTGTATGTATTGTGTAGATATATAGATATAGATATATATAGTGGTGATGGTGTGCCATGCAGTAGCTTCTGATTCAGAGACCCTGCATAGGGTTTCTAAGACTGTAAATTTTTATTGGAACAGAATGCATCATCTTTCTCCAGTGGGATAGCTGGTAGTTTCGAACTATTGACTTTGAGATTAGTAATCGGACTCATAACCACTACACTATCAGAGTTCATATATATATATATATTGCTGTCGTTAAGTGCATTTGAGTTGATTCTGACTCATAGTGATCTTGTTGTAGAGTTTCCATGGAACAACTGGTAAATTTGAACTGCCAGCCTTGCAGTTCAATCCAACCTTGTGGTCTAGTGCATTATCCCACAGCGCCACACACACATGAGGGTGAGACAAACATTATCTGTACTCTGGCTGTAGAATTTCTTTTAATTAACTTTTTGAAAAGACAAATACATCATATTTCAACATAATCTTCTTGCTTTTCAATACAACTGCATGCATCTATCAACAGATTTTCATATTTCCCTACTAAAAGATGTTTTAGGCTAAGCTTGGAGCCACGAATGCACCACCTCTTCACTTCTTCATCAGAGGTTAATCTTCATCCTTGAAGGGCTGCTTCAAGGAACCAAACAGGTGAAATTCCAATGGAGAAGATCAGCAGTATAGGAAGAATGCTTTAACTCCTCAAAACTAAGTTTTTGCAGAGTATCAACATTGTCAGCAAAGATATGGGGAAGTGCATTGTCATGCAAGATCACAATGCCCTTGGAGAGTAGTCCTCTGTGTAATTCAAGCTTTAGGACTTTTTTTTCCTCATAGTGTTCCAATACTGGCCTTTGAGAATTCCAGAAAACTGTAAGCATCAATTTTCCAGCTAATGGTTGACTTTTGAATGTTTTCCAGGTTGGCGATTGAGGTTGTTTTTGAGGTGTCAATCCTGCCACTGAATTATGAGATATAAGGGATAATCTCTTTTGCCAGACTGGTAAAAGTACTAGAATCTGGAAATCAATCAGGTAGTTACAATCTACTTGCCACTTTCTCTCTTCCCTTTAATTAAAATGACTTTGATTACTTCAATTAATTGTGTGTTTTGTTTTTGTTTTTGTTGTTTTTTTAGTTCTTTTCTGTTTTGTTTTGTTTTTAAATAAAAAACTTGTTGTAAGGTTTGGGTTTAATTATAGAGAAAGATTCTTAGCAATTTCTCTTAATGTACTTAGCTTGTAACTATAATATTTCAATAGTTTCATCATCTGTAAATCAGGGATAACAGCACTCACCTACCTTAGAGGCTTTGAAGGGTACAGAACAATAATATATATGTGCTCTTTAATTTTAAAAGCCACATTAAATATTATTTATGTAGTTATTTAAAGGTGGAATTGTGCTTTGACTACCAAGCTAGACTTTGACCTTCGTGATACTTTGGTCTTCCTTACAAAGCTGTGTCATATGGTCCCTGAATGCTGGCCCAGCACAATATTTCTACACTCTCTGCCAAGGTCCTAGACTTTTAATTAACCATTGTTCACACTTTTCCAATCCTTTATTCTATCTGATTATAAGGAAAAGGGAAAAAGAAATTCAGACTGATCCATATTATTGTAAATGACTTTGTGAAATACAGCATCTGTTATGCAAATAATAAAATCTTATTATTAGAGACTTCAGTTTCCTGAAGCAAACCAAAGTAAAAGGGATGAGGGAAAACTTACTACACATTTCATAAAGAATTTCATGAGGTTTACCAAAGAAACCTCATCTATCTTATTAGCTATGAAACATTGGAATTGCTATTAAGCTTTTTAGATGTCACTTACTTTATATTTAAAATAGCTACAAAGATTATGCATTCAATCTTTGACTATTATAAAGATTAAATGTCATAGAAAGCAGAATAGATTTGGCATATTTAAATTTTATTCAAAGCTTTAGTATCTTGATTAACCATTATATTAATTTATGTCAAAAATTACACAATTTCAACTCTAATAAAAGTTTCCTAAGTCTCTTAATTACTTCCATAATTGCTATTATTTATATATAAGAATTTATTTGAAAACATATATTTTAACCATTTATAATGTAACAGAATGTTGTGTTTTTGTTGTTTTTCTCAAGTTAATCATTCTGAATACAATATATAGCATGGTAATCAAAATACACTAATGTAGGGACAGTGCCTGAACTCTTCTAACTTTACAAGTGGGGGATAAAGAGAATCACCATCAGCATCAGCCCAAGGGTGATTCCAATGAATCTTCACCAATTCTCACAAACAAACATCCTTCCCAACTCACTCACCACTTCTCTGCTGGGTTTGATAATTCATTGCAATGACCACATAGAACTCACAGACCATACTCATGATTATTGGATTTTTAGGGAAGTGGTAGTTGTGGTGGTTATATGTCGTGGAGTCAGTTCTGACTCATAAAAACCATGCATAGGGTTTGCGAGGCTGCAAATCTTTATGAAAGCAGAAAGCCTCGTCGTTCTCCTGTAGAATGGATGGTAGTTTCAAACTGCTGATCTTGATATTAGCAGCCTAACTAAATACCGTTATGCTACCAGGGAAGTAACTGGTTACAATTCAGGATCCAGAATACTCCGTAAAATTTCTTTGATCAGCCTCTTGTCAGCCATGCCTGAAGATGTACTTTTGTCTGCTTGTTGACCTCTCAGCCAAGCAGCCTTTTGACCCCTGCCCAGTTCAGATAAGTGTTACAACGTCCTTTTAGTTCTTTGATACTCAGTCGCGTAGCCCCTTGGATGCTGCCTTGCTTGGAGAAGTGTAGCTCTGCCAATTAAGTGCCCACTCTTCCAGGAAACCTTGGACTGAAGCTACTCAATTATAGCTGTGTGAGTCAACAAACTTAGTTCCCCCAGTTAAGTGCCTGGAGGCAACCCACTAGGCCAGCAAGTGTACAGCCCAAAGACAGCCCTTTTGCTCCATTGAGTTGGAAGCCAAGTTCTCTGTCTCATACCCATTTCGGTTGCTAGTGTGTCCATATATTTGCTGTGTTTCTACACATCTCACCATTTCTGATGTCACAACTCTCTGTTTCCTAGATTGAGGAGGTTCAGAGTTGGATTTCAAGGTTCAAAACACATGTTCCACTCTTGGTTCTCCCTTCTTGATGGTAGTACCATCCCTGTTCCTGCCTTTGAGATGATTCATTTGAAATAAAAATGACACAAAACTGACCAATCATCTCATTACAGTCTTATATACGTTATTTGCATGGTCATATCCCACATGTACTTTATTTACATTGTTAGCAAGCTATCCAATCCCCATGGAAAACAACAAACAACTCACATTTGCATTGTTTTTCCTGGCCATTTGATAGGAATTACGGAGACCTGGTGTGGAACTGTGGAATAAAGTACTGGACCTCAAGGTCTGTTTGAACCACAGGGTCAATGATTCAAATCCACCAGCTGCTCCATGAAAACCCTATGATCACTAAAACAGGGTCACTATGAGTCAAAACTGACTTGACGGCACTTCATAACAATAATGAAGAATGTGACTAAAAGCCCTGGTGGTATTTGGGCTATGCATTGAGCTATTGACCCCAAGGTCAGAGATTTGAACTTACCAGCTGCTCTGTGGAATAAAGATGAGGTTGAATGCTCCTGTAATGATATCCAGCCTCAGAAACCTTAGGAAGCAGTTCTACTCTGTCTTACAGTTACTATGAATCAGAATTAACTCAATGTCAGTGGGAATGAAAAAAGAACCATATCAAGTAGTTCAGTACACATCACCTGCTATAAATAAATGACTCATAGCATTCCTGTATGGTATATCTGGTAGGTATGAACTGCCAATCTTATGGTTAGCAGACCAGTGCTTATCCTAAAGCACCACAACAGGACTCTTGTATTAGATCTGTTAAAATAGTTGATGATTACATTGTTGTTGTTGTTAGGTGCCATCAAGTCAGTACCGATTCATAGCAACCTTATTTATGCACAGCAGAACAAAACACTGCCCAATCCTGGACAACCTCACTATTATTGCCATGCTTGAGCCCATAGATGATGCCACTTGGCCAGTCCATCTCGTTGGGGGTCTTCCTCTTTTTCTCTGACCCTCTACCTTACCAAACATGA
>NW_006408604.1:5063639-5072775 GCF_000296735.1 Chrysochloris asiatica
TGATGCTTTTGAGTTATGGTGTTGGAGGAGAATACTGAAAGTGCCATGGACTGCCAAAAGGACCAACAGATTTGTGTTGGAAGAAGTGCAGCCAGAGTGCTCCTTGGAGGCCAGGATGGCCAAACTTTGTCTCTCATACTTTGGACATATTGCCAGGGTGGACCAGTCTCTGGAAAAGGATATCATGTTTGGTAAGGTGGAGGGTCAGAGAAAAAGAGGAAGACCCCTAGCAAGATGGATTGGCAAAGTGACATCATCAATGGGCTCAAGCATGGCAACAATAGTGAGGTTGGTCTAGTATCGGGCAGTGTTTTTTGTTTTTGTTTTTTTTAACTGTACATAAGGTCACTATGAGTCGGTACTGACTCAATGGCACCTAATAACAGCAACAACATACACATAACATACTGGTTACTAGTTGGACTGCTAACCTCAATTTCAGCAGTTTGAAACTGCCAGCCATTCTGCAGAAGAAAGATAAGGTGTTCTGTTCCCCTAAAGATTTACAGCCTCAGAAATCCTATTCAGGGTCGTTATGAGTTGCCATTGACTCCAAGGCACACCACCGCCACCATAACCATATCTACCGCTTGGCTAAAAATTGGGTAATATGGGTGAATTCTGTTCCCTAACTGAAAGCTGGTCTAGGGCCACAGTTTTGGGTTCTTCCAGTCTTTTTATGATCATATTTTCTTGCACTCTAGCCAGGACCTTCCATGTTATCTGTTTCAAATCAGTTGATAGTGGCAGTCAGGCACCATTTACTTCTTTAGCTCCCAGAATCTTGATAACTGATGTTCACATATTCCATCAGTCACTCTTCTATCTTCCACACAAGACAGAACAATCAACAATCAATAGTAGCACCTTAGATTGCGCTCATTAGCTTTTATGTTCCCAGTTGCTACTTACCAAAGTAGAATGTAGAACACTGACATTGTGAACAGTAATATCAATTGACCATGGTGATCCCCTGAGACTATGGTCCTGAACCTCCAGTATCAGAAACTGATTGCCTTAAGATGTTTGATAATATAGCTTATTTGAGGTCCTGGTGTGGCTCTGTAGGATAAACAATCGGTTGGAATCACAAGGTCAGCATTTCAAGCACACCACCATTCCTCAAAAACCCTATACAGGGTCACTATGAGTTGGAAATGACTTGCCAATACTTAATAACAACAATAACAGCTAAAATGTTTTCATCATTTTGTTCTTATATACTCTAATATATTCATAGGTGGGTTTGAAACAAAGGTAAATTCCATGTACAACTATCCTCTTTCAAATCCTTATATACTTGTGGGCATACTTCCAGTCTCCCTTGAATACCCATTCAGTCTGTGTGTCTGTCCATTTATTAGCCCCAGTATATTGTTGTTCCAGGGTTGCATATATGAGTATTTACCTCCATACCTTTAATCCTTGAAAACCTCCCTGTGTCTTCACCTGTCCTCATCATTCTTCTGCCAACCTCCTTTTCTTGTATACTGCTATCCCCATCACCTGAGTTAACATGTGACTACCGTGGTGTTGTGGGTTAATGTGCTAGACTGCAAAGTCGATTTGAACTGTAAGGTTGGTGGTTCAAGCTCACCAATAGCTCCTTGGAAATCCTCTACAGGGTTGCTATGAGTCAGAACTGACTCAACAGCACTTAACAATAACAACAACCCTCTAACTAGTGGATTACAACTATACTTTTGCCTCTTTTTACTTTGTAGTTACCTTCATTATAAATTGATATCCCCATTTTCCTATTTTCAATCTTTTAGATTTGTTTTCCTTTGTATACTTCCATATCTGAATTGAATTCTGAGTGGTGCTGCTGTGCATGTCATTCTCTGGCTGTTTTCTGTTTTGTTTGTTTTCAGTCCAAAGGACTCCTTTTATTATTCTTTGTAAAATTGGTATGGAAATTAAAAATTCCTTCCATTCCTGATTATGATGTGTTCTGGTGTTTTTTTTGTGTGGTCTCTTATGCTCTAGATGTTGTTGTCGTTAAGTGTTGTTGTCAGCTTCCTGAGTGTTTATTTTCTTACCTTTTATGATGTTAGGGACATTTTCTTCCAACAATTCTTTGTCTATCTTTTCTGTGCTTTTCTTTGTCTCTTTCTAACCTGTAATTCTGGTCACCCATAAGGTTTTCCTTTTAATGGTGTCCCACATGTATCTTAGGTTTTCTTCAGATTGTTTCATTGTTTTTTCTGATTGTTCTCCTAGCTTACTAGTATTGAAAAATTTGCTTTCAAGCTCACTAATTTGGGCTTCTAGTGATTGAAATCTACTCCTTTGTTCTTTGAAATATTGTCCATTTCTGAAATCTTAGTATCAATCATCTGGATTTCAATTTGTAGGTTTTGTATTGTTTCTAATCCTTTATCTATTTCATTTAGTTTTCTCTGTAGTGTTCTCTTGAATTCTTCCTTTTTTACCATAAGCTTTCTGTCAATAGTTTGATGGTATCTAAGTTTCATTTTCTTCAATTATTTTTCGACAGTTCCAATGCCTTTTTCTAGCTCTGCCTCTTGGTCACTTGTTGGAGCCATTCTGTCTTATTTCTTCATGTGAACAGAAATTGTTGCTTCCAAGATATTGTGGTATTATTGTATTTATAATTAATCAATTATTGTATGTCAGCGTATTCTTAGACACTCAGCAATTGTCTCTTGCTGGGTGTGATAAGGAGATGGAAGTGTGTGGACAGTTCTCTGTTTACTATTCAAGCATCTCAGTTTAGGATGAGTTTGACTGGTGTTGGTTGTTGTCATTGATCAGGTATCTAGCAGCTGTTATTGACTTTTACTGATGGGATGGGTTATGAAGGGTATGGTTGTATATGGAATACCCATGCATGATTGCTGTCCCCTTTTGGGTGAGAGAATAAAAGAAAAGGCAAACACAAGAGAAAAGGAAAACAAATAAATAAGCAAACAACAGAAAAAAACAATGAAAATAATAAAGAAAGGGAACAATAGCAAGTTGCAACTAAAAATAACTACAAAAAAATAAGAGAGAGAGGGAGAAGAAAAAAAATTTTTAATATGGAAGAGAAAAATAAAAAAGAAAATGAATTAAATACAATTAAGAAGAGGGGTGAGAAAAAGGAAAATATAGTAGTAAAGAAAAACTAAGAGAGAGAAAAAAAGAGGCAGCTGCTGTTGGTAAAGAGAAGCAGAAGAATTAAAAATGAGAATGGAAAGAGAAATGATAGTAATCAAAAACAGGCAAAGAGAGGAAGGAGGAAGAAAGACTAAACATAAACAGCAACAAAGAAAAAAAAAACACAGGACAGGTGCCAGACCCAGGCAGGAGAAAATTCTGGTGTCTCCTGCCAACCAAGGACCCAACATAGTGCATAGACACAGAAGAAACCAGTGGCACTCTAGCCCTTGATGGAGTTCCTGTAGACCTAAGTTTTGTCTACTCTGTTCATCCTATCTGGAAGTAGTTTGTGCAGACCCCAAAGCAGCTGGGAGATCAGGGTATTTCCATTCCAGAGGGTATCCAAGGGCAAGAGGTCCTACCAGTTTAGGGCTGGCCATAAAAACTCTGCAGGTCTAGAGCAGGCACCTGATTCCAGGTGCTGTGTTTGGTACTGCTAGTGCTCAACCTACTCTGATGCAGCTCTGTTTGCCCAGAGAGCAAGAGCTTAATTGGGAGTGTATTCAGGTAGGGGCTGGACATGCTGCTGGTCACTATGGTAATGTGGAGTACACACAAAAATTGTACCTTTCTTTCTGCCAATAAGTGGTATACTTCTGTGCCACCAAATGCCTTCTGCTTTCAAAGCCAACCAGGAAAGTTTAGATGACCTTGTCCTCCCAGCTGGCCAGTGTAGCCTCTTTGTTTTCCACTCTACCAGTCTGTTCAGCTGTTTCTCCTAGTTAGGGCTAGTCCAAGGCTGCTCAGGTCTGACTGCAGGTTTGGAACAGAACTCCCCTGAATTCAGGTTGTGGGGCTCTGTAGTACATTTCCATTCCATTGATGGGGCTCACAACTGCAGTGCTCACCTTCGTATATCTCCGACTGCCAGAAGAGCAGTAGCTTGCTAGTGGTGTAGGCAGGTGGAGGCTGGCCACACCTCTGGTTACCTGGGGTTTTGTGGAAAACAAGAGAAAATTCCACTTTTATTTTCTTGAACCACTAGTATGCTTCTGCAATGTCAATATTTTGTCTTGTCTGTGGAACCATTCACAAAATCATACAGTGGCCATACTATGTCTGTTCAGCTGGCACAGGTCACCAGTTTGTCTCCTATTTTTTCTGTGTCTCTTCAGCTTTCTCTGCTACTAAACATTCAATCCAATTCTCTATCCCTTCATTTGAAACTCAAATATCCAAGACATCTGTGTCATTTGGCTTTCCTTGTCTTTGTTGTAGAGGGTCAGCATACCATTTCTGCCTAGTCTGCCATCTTACTCCCTCCTTACCTTTCCTAATTTTAAACCATTCTCTATGTCCTTGTTCTGTTTGAATGACTGCTTTGTTCAGGTCTAAGTATAGATTGCTCATGATCCCAATTAACTGTTCTGGAATACTCATTCTTTGCAATGTGATTCACATAATCAAATGCCTTTGCATAGTCAATGATGCACTGTTATACTGTATTTTAGCCAAGATCCATGTGACATCCCAAGTTCAACATACTCTTGTGAATCCAGCTTACAATTGTATAGCTGCAACCGTTTTTTTTAATTGTCGTCAGTAAAATTTTACTGGCATTAGCAACATTGTTCAATGATTTCTGAATTTTGTTGGGTCACATTCCTTTGGAATGTGCACAAGTATGGATCTATTCCAATCTATTGACCAGGTAGCTGTCTTGGAATAGAAAAGTTAGTACCTCCAGAACTGCATCAATTTGCTGAAACATTTCAATTTGCACTTAATCATTTCCTGGAGCCTTGCTTTTCATCAATGTCTTCAGTGCAACTTGGACTTCTTCTTTCACTACTATAGTTCTTGATCATATGCTAACTCTAGTGATGGTTGAAAATGGATCAATTTTTTTTTCCTTTTTATTGTAAATTGAGTTAAGGTGTCAACGAAGATCATCAGTTTCACATTCCACACATCATACATGTTGTTTCATTTCTATCATTGCAATTGGCCTGACACAAAACCCATTTTGAGGTTTTGCAGGTAGCATTCCAGTCAAGGCTGCTATAGTTCAGACTCAGAGTCTTTCTCTCTTTTGCTGACCCTCCACTTTTCCGAGAATGATGTCCTTCTGTAGGGACTGGGGAACTTTCTGACAACAAGTACAAAGTAATGAGACTGGGACAGTCTCATTGGAACTGGTACTCATCACTCACCCAGGACTATCTAGGGGCAGTGACTTCACTCATCCAGGACTATCCAGAATCCACATCAATAGCTGGGGACCAGAAAGGCTCAATCTTTACTTTATTCCCCACAGAAGTGTGGCCATCTCCTATTTCCATTACCCAATGGCCAGTGACTCTCTGCCCTGCCCATGCTGCCTCTGCTCTGCCTAAGGCTGAAGACATGCCATCCCATCATGGATTTTGGAGTTTTTGAGGTTTAGAATATTTGAGTTATTCATGCCAGTATCATATGTTACTAATCTTCAAAGCTAGTTAGTACAGTTTTTTGTTGTTTTATAGTTGGTTTCATCACTAAATTGTATTTTTCTCCTCTAGTAAAGGAACCAATACTGAAACTATTTTTCTTGTGGAATTTGCATAATAAGCCTTAGAGTAAACTGGCTATTTGGGAGAAGCACACAGCTTCAGCATATTGAGTATCTACCAGTGAAGGTGGTGTGGAGTTAGGTTACATCTGATACATTGTCATGGTAAAATCACTTTTATAGAGGTGGCTTTCAAGGTGGTTTTACAATTTGTACATCTAGTGTTGTGTGGCACTGTAAGATAAGCACCATACTGCTAACCACAAGGTTTGTGGTTCAAACCTACCAGCTGCTCCTTCAATCATGATGCTATGACACTTAACAACAACAACAATTGTTGTTTTTAGTGGAGCTATACAATAAGCACTCGACTGCAAGTTCTGTTGGAACTGCAAGGTCAGTGGTTCCAACTCACCAGTTGCTCCTCAGAAACCCTATACTGGGTTGCTATGAGTTAGAACCGACTCGAAGGTACTTAACAACAACAACAACTAAATTTACCAATAAATTTGTTTATCAAAAAAAAGAAGAATATTGATACACTGACTGATTTTAATCACATTTCCTCAGGTTTGCTTGTTCTCATTAGTGTGTTACAATTAAAGAGAGAGAAAAAGTAAGGACACTGAACAGTCCCATTATCACAAGAATTTTTCTTTGTACCCACACCCAGTGCCTGCCCTAGTCCCTGGCAATATTTTATCTGCTTAGAAAAGTGTGGTATTGTAGACTGAGCACTGGACTATTAGGTATTTTTGGACCACAAGGTTGGCAATTCAAACTCACCAGCCACTCCTACACAGGGTCTCTATGAATCAGAACTGATTCAACTGAACTTAACAATAACAACACTATGTTATATAAATGTGATCATACAATATGTGAACTTTGTTGTTGTTGTTATGTGTTGTTGAGCCAGTTCAACTCATGGCAACTCAGTATAAGGTTTCCTAGGAGCAGCTGGTAGGTTTGGACTGTGGACCTTGTGGTGTGTCGCAGTCTCACACCAGGAGTCCTTTAGGGATTCACTATTTTCATTCAGTAATAATTCTCTAAAAATTCATCCAGGATGTTGTACGTACCAATAGTTTGTTCTTTTGTGTTGCTCCTTCTTTTTATTGGTGTTGATGAATCTGTTTAGTCATTTACCTGCTGAAAGACATCTTGGCTCTTCATCTCCTAGCAACTACTGACAAAGCTTCTATGGACATTCATGTACAGTTTTTTGTGTGTGAACATAAGTTTTATTTTCATTGGAATAAGAGCACAGTTGCTAGCTATTTGTTAGTTGTATTTTTGGTTTTATAAGAAACTGCATTCCTGAGTGTCCACAGGCAATATATGATTAATCCAGTTCCTCCCTGCCCTGGCCAATAATTGATATTGTCACTGTTGTTAACATTAGTCGTTCTGACAGGCATACAGTGATAATTTATTGTGGTTAAATTTTTATTTCTTTTTGGCTAATGATTTTGAACATCTTTTCATGTGCAAATATGTCATTTGTATATGGTCTTTGGTTAAATGCCTCAGCATATCTTTTGTCTACTATATAATTAGTGTTAACCTGTTGAGTGTTTCTTTAACTGGGTCTTGAGAATTTGCTATATGAGTATATTCTTGTCAGATATGTGATTATCAAATATTTTTTCCCAGTACAGAATTGTGTAATTGCATCCTCTTCACATGGGTTTTTGCAGAGTAAATTTTTAATTTTGAAGATATCCAATTTATTAATATTTCCTATTATGGGTTGTAAGGAGCTCTGGTAGCGTAGTGGTTACGAATCGAGCTGCGAACCGGAAGGTCAGCAGTTTGAAACTACCAGCTGCTCCGTGGGAGAAAGATAAGGCGATCTGCTCCCGTAAAGATTTACAGCCTCGGAAACCCTATTCAGGGTCACTATGGGTCGAAACCGACTCGACGGCACTTAACAACAACATTATGGGTTGTGCGCTGGGCATTGATTCTATGAATAGTTTGTTAGAACCCAAAGATTTTCTGTATTTACCTTGTATCCAATCTTTCTTATCATCTATTTGTTGTAGGGGGTTTTGTTTTGTTTGATTTTAGATTTCTTGGCATTTTCTATGTAGACAAACATATCATCTTCAAATAAAGACATTTTAATTTATTTCTTTCCAGGATACATGCCATTTATTGTTTTATTTTTTCTTAATATAGTGGCTAAAACTTTCATTATTACATTGACTTAAGTAAGTCCTAAGAGGCTACACTGGACATTCTCCTCAATTTCAGGTGGCAGGCTCACCCATGGTGGGCATGTTTCAGCAGAGTTTCCAGACTAAGACAGGCAAGGAAGAAGGGAAGCACACTAATTCTGAATGTTTAACAACTTAAAACCTTATGAATAGCAGTAGAACATTGCCCAATACAGTACCAGATGATGAAAACTTTATGAACATTATCAGAACATTGTCAGCTATAGTGCTCAAAGATGAGCCCTTCGGTTTGAAGACACTCAAAATATGACTGCAGAAGAGCTGCTTTCTCAAAATAATTGTTATTGACAAGTACTGTTGAGTCAGTTCTGACTTACAAAGAGCTACTGGTGTGTTTGAACCACTAATCTTGTGTTTAGAGTCCATTGTTTAACTTAAAGTGTCACACTAGGACTCAAGTAGAGTTAACCATAATAACCTGAATGGAGTTAAGCCTTCAGGACATTCATTTGCTAATGGGGTAAAACTCAAAATAAGGAGAAACAACTGCAAACATCTGTTAAAAATATGAGCATAGACTTTTCAAAGTATAAATCTAGGAAAATAGGAAGTTATTAAAAATGAAATACAACATATAAAGATTGATATCCTAGGCATTACTGAGCTGAAATGTACTAGTACAGGCAATTTTATAATCAAATAATCATATGATTTACTATGTCAAGAATGACAAATTGAAGAGAAATGGTGTCATGTTCATTACAAAAAACAATATTTCAGTATCTATCTTTAAGTACAATGGTATCTGTGATATGAAAATATCCATGTGCCTACAAGCAAGAACAATAAATGCCACTATTTATGCATCAGCCACAAAAGTCAGTGATGATGAAATTGAAGACTTCTATGAACTTCTTCTGTCTTAAGCAAATCAAACATCCAATCAAGATGAATTAATAATTGTAGGTTGGAAACAAAGAGGAAGGATCATAGTTGGAAAACATGGTCTTGCTAATAGAAATGATGCTGAAGATTGCATGATAAAATTTTGCAAGACCAATGACCTAGTCATAGAAAATACCTTTTTTAAACAACATAAAAGGCAAACATACACGTGGGCCTCACCAAATGGATTACACAAGAATCAAATTGACTACATATGTGGGAAGAGACAAGAAGGACCTCAATATATATCATTAGCCAAAACAAAGCCATTGGTTAATTGCAGAACAAAATATCAATTCCTCATATGCAAGTTGAGGCTGAAGAAAATTAAAACAACTCCTCAAGACCCAAA
>NW_006408604.1:5072875-5074481 GCF_000296735.1 Chrysochloris asiatica
CTCTACCTTACCAAACATGATATCCTTCTCCAGCGACTGGTCCCTCCTGACAATATGTCTGAAGTATGAGAGATGAAGTTTGGTCATCTTGGCCTCCATGGAGCACTCTGGCTGCACTTCTTATAAAACAGATCTACTGGTTCTTTTGGCAGCCCATGGCACTTTCAATATTCTCCTCCAACACCATAACTCAAAGACATCAATTCTTCTGTGGTCTTCCTTATTTACTGTCCAGCTTTTGCATTCATATAAGGTTATTGAAAATATGGAAATTATATTAATCAACTTTTATTGATTTCTCCAGTAAAACAGTAATACTTATTACTGGCTTTAGGAGTGACTTTGACATGTCATTAGAATAAATATTTATACCCAAATCTAAGAATAAAACACAGGTTCCAGAAACTTTAACTTATGTTGAAGCTTTACAAAGTTATAAAAAATGAGACATAGTTTTGTGTGATCATTTTCAAAGCTTCAATTGGAAATTTTGATTTATTTCTGTCTTTCTGAATAACATGTCTGTTTGACAAAAGACATTTTGAAAGGTTGCAATGCGTTTTATATACTAAATTATAAATCCACTCTTGAACTTCCTGCTCAACCAACTATGAAAAAAATCTAGAAGTTTACAAAACTCCAAATTCCCAAAAATGATTTTGCATTTGATAAATATATGTTATGGTGGGACAACTTTTATACTGAAACAATTAGAGCCTAAGGAGTAAATATATGAACATATTTTGTAAGATACCTGAGTGTTGTGGAAGTAACAAAGAGTAGATAAATGCCAATTGAATAGACTGCATGAACCTTCTGAGGTAAGTGGATGAGATCCATTCAGTTTTGGTTGTATGTTTGCTGATTCATGTCATGATCTGTAAAAGAGTTACTCAGGTAGAAATAAAATATTGAGTGAAACAAACATTAGTCAAACTTGAATACTGAGGAGATGTTAGTGTGGCAAATTGGAAATTTTAGAAGATTCAAATGCATGACTACTTTGAATCTAACTTTACTGTTAGATATTTATTGGCCCTTTGGGCTAATGCATAAGACTGCAAAGTTATTTGAACTGCTAAGTCAGTGGTTCAAGCTCACCAGCTGCTCCTTGGAAACCCTATACAAGGTCTCTATAGGTTGGAAATGACTTGACAGCACTTAACAACAATAAGCCTCTACCAGAGCAAGATGTTATTAAGTATTGTTGACTCAATTCCTACTCAAAGTGACCGTATTTACAAAAGAATGAAGCATGCTAGGGGCAGCATTATATTCGCAATTGCTCTTATGTTTCAATCTATTGTTGCTGCCACTGTGTCAATTCATCACAGTGGGGCTCTGTCTAATTTTCACTGAACCTTTATTCCACTTTATTATGCATGATGTTCTTCAACTGGGACTGATCCATCCTGAAAACATGCCCAAATTACATGAGACTAAGTCTTGCCATCCTCACTCAAAAGAGCATTTTGACTATACTTCTTCTAAGACAAATGTGTTTGTTCTTCAGGCAGTTCATGGTGCTTTCAATATTCTATGCCAACACAACGATCCAAATATATCAATTTTTCAATGATCTTCCTTACACATTAAACAACATTCA
>NW_006408604.1:5077880-5080106 GCF_000296735.1 Chrysochloris asiatica
ATATTTCTGCTCATTCCAAAGAGAAATGACTCAATGGAATGTGGAAACCATCAAACAATATAATTAATATCACATATCAGTAGAATTTTGCTGAAGTGACTTAAAAATGATTGCAACAGTACATTGACAAAGAATTTACAGAAATTCAAGCCAGATTCAGAAGAGTTCATAGAACTAGGAATATCATTGATGAAGTCAGATGGATCTTGGTTGAAAACAGAAAATACCAAAAAAGTGCTTATTTGTGTTATATTGACTATGCAAAGGCTTTTGACTGTGTAGATCATGACAGACTAAGGATAACATTGTGAAAACAGGTATTCCAGAACACTTAATTGTGCTCATGAGGGACCTGTACATAGAAGAAAAGGCAGTTGTTCAAACAGAACAAGGGAACAACAAATGGTTTAAAATTAAAAAAGGTGTGCACCAGGGTTGTATTCTTTCACCATATTTATTCAATCTGTATGCTGAGCAAATAATCCAAGAAAATGGGTTATATGAAGAAAAACATGGCAATAGAATTGAAGGGAGACTCATTAACAACCTGGGATAAGCATACAACATAACCTTACTTGCTCAAAGTGAAGAGGTCTTTAAATATTTACTGATGGAGACCGAAGACCACAGCCAGCAGTATGGGTTGCATCTCACTGTAAAAAAAACAAAAATCTTCACCACTGGACTAATAAACTTAGAACTGGAGAAAAGATTGAAGTTGTCAAAGACTTTGTTTTGCTCAGATCAACCAGCAACACTCATGAAAGCAGCAGTCAAGACATCAAATGACATATTGCATTAGGCAAATCAGCTGCAAAAGAACTTTTCAAAGTGTTGAAGAGCAACAATGTCAGTTTGAGGACGAAGGTGCGCCTGATCCAATTTATTTTCAATAAACTCATATGCATGTGAAAGTTGAACAGCAAATAAGGAAGACCATAGAAGAATTGATGCATTTGAGTTATGGTTTTGGAGGAGAACAATAAAAGTACCAGGGACTGCTAAAGAATAAACTAATCTGTGTTGGAAAAAGTATAGTCAGAGTATTCCTTGGAATCCAGGATCGCCAAACTTT
The DNA here is from genome assembly GCF_000296735.1 of Chrysochloris asiatica. Taxonomy (NCBI): domain Eukaryota; kingdom Metazoa; phylum Chordata; class Mammalia; order Afrosoricida; family Chrysochloridae; genus Chrysochloris; species Chrysochloris asiatica. Next base: position 5,078,956 of record NW_006408604.1, read on the forward strand.
GTCCCTCCTACTTCAGAGTTATTATCAGGAGGGCCAGTCACTAGAAAAGGATGTCATATTTGGTAAAGTGTAGGGTAAAGATAAAGAGAGGAAGGCTCCCAACGAGATGGACTGACACAGTGGCAGGAACAATGGTCTCATGTGTAGCAATGCTTGTGAGGTTGGCCCAGGAATGTGCAGTGTTTCATCTTGTTGTTCATAGGGTCACCATGAGTTGGTACTTGCTTGATGGTACCTAATGACAACAATAACAGCTGCCAGAAGAAAATAAATGATAAAGATTAAAGCAGAAATAAAAGAAACAGAAAAAGAATTTAAAAATCATAAAGACAAGAAGATGGTGATTTGAAAGAATTAATAAAGCAACAAACCATTCTCAAATCTAATAAAAGAAAAGAAAAAAGATGCAAATAACACACAAAAGAAATTATATGGATGACATCACAACAGAGCCAAATGGAAATAAAAAGTATTATAACAGAATATTATAAAGAATTGTGGAGTCCTGTTGTGGTGTTACAGCATGAACATTGTCTTCTAACCATAAGGTTGGCAGTTCAAACCCAACAAGTACTCCTTGGAAACACTTACAAGGTCATTATGAGTCAAAACCTGCCTGATGGCAGCTGACAACAACAACAATGAAGAATTGTACTCTAACAAATTTGAAAATCTAAAAGAAAAGAACACATTTTTTAGAAAAAACATGACCTACCTAAACTAAAACAGAATGAAGTAGAAAACTTGAACAGATCTATAACAGCAGAAAAAAAAATGGATCAGACTATTTAAAAAACTCCAAATAAAAAAAGTCTGTGTTCAGATGACTGTACTGGTGAATTCTATCAAACATTCAGAGTAGAGTTGACATCAATTCTACTCAAATTATTCCCAAAATTGAAATGATGGAAAACTCCAAAATACATTTTATGAAATGAACATAGCATTCATATCAAACCAAGCAAAGACAACACTAAAAAACAAAATTATAGACCAACATCCCTCATGAACTGGAAGAGAGATGAGACTTTCTTCTCCTGAAAAGATTTGAAGCTTTAGAAACCCTACACAAGGTTGCTATGAGTTGGAACCAACTCACTGGCACTTAACAATAATGACAACATCCCTCATAGACATAGATGCAAATTTTC
>NW_006408604.1:5080611-5082116 GCF_000296735.1 Chrysochloris asiatica
CATTGAAAAATTCAGCAAAGTGGCAGGGTACAAGAAGTACATACAAAAACCAGTCAGGTTCATTTACAGTAATAAAGTTGCTCTGAAAAGGTTTTCAGGAAAACAAAATTTATAATGGACACTCAAAATATTAAATACTTTGATATAAATCTAACTAGAGAAACGAAATACTGATCCAAAGAAAACTACAAAAATAAAAAATAAAAAACCACACAAAAAAATGATTTACAAAATGGAAGAATATACCATGCTCATGGATATGGAGACTTAACATTGTAAAAATGTAAACACAACCCAAAACAATCTATAGGTATAATGCAATACAAATCCAAATTCTATTGGCATTCTTCAAAGAGATGCGAAAAACTTATCAATAACTTTTTTAAGGAAAGAAAAGAGACTTTAGAAAGGAAAGAGACCTCAGAAAGGGACCTCAGATGAGAATAAGAACAATGTTAGAGGCATCTAACTTCCTGGCCTCAAAATCTACTACTATATGGTCACAGTAGTCAAAATAGTACTAATAGTATTATTACTAATAATACTAATAATATTAGTACTAATAATAAAATTTATTAGTACAATGATAGCTATATAAATCAATGGAACAGAATTGAGAACACAGAAATAAATCCATCCATATAAAGTCAGCTGATCTTTCACAATGAGCCAAAACACATTAAATGGGGAAGATATACTCTTAAAGTAAAAGAGATAGACCTAAATGTAAAACCAAGAATTGTAAAGATCATCAATGAAAAAATAGTGAAAAAACCTAGGGATCTGATACATGGCATAAATGCACTATCAAATATAACTAAAAATAAACAAACAGCAAAAGACAAAATAGAAAACAAGGGCCTGCTGAAAATTACACACGTATGTGCATGAAAATATTTCATCAAAAAAGCAAAAAGAGAACCCACAAACTGGGAAAAAATCTTTTGCAATGACATATCATAAAAGGAACTACTCTACAAAATTTATGAAAAGGTACATCTATACTTGAAAAAGACAAACAAACCAATGGAAAAAAAATATGCAGGACATGAAAAGACACGTCATCAAAAAAGATATTAAGAAAAACAACAAACATGAAGAAAAGTTCATGAACTTTAGCCATTGGTTGATTGGTTGTTTGGTTGTGTTCTGTGGAGTCATTTCTGATTCATTCATTGTGCTGTGGAGTTGGTTCTAATTCATTGTACAGGGTGTCAATGCTGTAAATCTTTATGGGAGCAAAAAGCCATCATTTTCTCCCATGGAATGGCTGGTAGTGTCAATCTGCTGACCTTGAGGTTAGTGGTCCGACTCGTAACCACTTCGTAACCAGAGGTCTTATTTAGCCATTATTGTTGTTGCTAGGTGACATTGATTCGGGACCAACTCATAGCAACCTGATCATGGGCCAACCTCACTATTGTTGCCACATTTGAGTCCATCGATGCTGCCACTTGGCCAATCCATCTCGCTGGGGGGTTTCCTCTTTTCTCTGACCCTCCACC
>NW_006408604.1:5084746-5091164 GCF_000296735.1 Chrysochloris asiatica
GTTTGAATTTGCATATGAGCAATTGATGGTCTGTTCCAAAGTCTGCCCCTGGCCTTGTTTTGACTGATGATATGGAGCGTTTCCATCGTCTCTTTCCACAGATGTATTCAATTTGATTAGATGGAAATCAAAACAATGAGATATTATCTCATTTTAGCATTCTGAAGACAGAAACAGAAAATAACAAATGTTGGCAAGGGTGTGGAGAGACTCAAATACTCCTATATTGCTGATGGGACAGTAAAATGGTGCAACCATTATGGAAAACGGTATGGCAGTTACTCAAAATATTGGAAATAGAAACACCATATGATGCTGCAATCCTTCTACTTGGTATATATCCTCAAGAAGTAAGAGCCATGAATTAAGTAGATATATATGCACATCCATCTTAATCTTAGCACTACTCACAATAGCAAAAAGATGAAGGCAGCCTAAATGCCTGCCAATAGTTGAGTGGATAAACAAATTTTCGTACATACACACAATGGAATACTGTACAAATTTGAAGAATAATTATGAATCTATGCAACACCTTATAACATGGATGAACCTGGAGGACATTATGCTGAGTGAAATTAGTCAATCACAAAAGGACAAATATTGTATGAGACCACTATTTGAACAGAGTCCTGGTTTGGAGCTGTAGAATAAGCACTGGATCACAAGGTCACTTTAAACTGCAAGGTCGGTGGTTCAAACTCACTAGTTGCTCCTTAGAAACCCAACATATGGTCAATAGGAGTTAGAATTAATTAAAAAAAACTCAACAGCAACAACTATTTAAACAACTCAAGAAAAAAGGTTTTCATGCAAAAAGAAAAAAATCTTTGATGTTTACCAGGTGTGGAAAGGAAGAGAGACTAATTCACTTGTTAGAGGGTAGATACAGTTAACTCAGGTGACAGGAAGGGCGATATACATCAAGAGGGAAGCTAGCAGAAGAATGGTGAAGACAGGTGAAAGAAAGCACTGGGGAAAATACAAAGGTTACTATTTTTTTATATACAGTCTGTGAACAACAATGTTCTATGGGTAGATACACAAGCAAAAACGTGTCAGAGGGAGAGTTGGAGTCTACCCATAAATATATGAGTTTGACAAGTTATTTGTACATAGATATTTATCTTGGCTGCAAACATACTTATGAATATGGTGGTACATATAGGGGGAAAAATGAGCAAAACTTCTTAGATATTACCAAACATCTTAAGGCAACTAATAACTGAGCTTTGGGGCTCAAGCTCATAGTTTCAGGGGACACCATAGCCAATTGGTATAACATAGTCCACAAAAGACAGTATTCTACATCATATTTTGGTTAGTAGTGACTGGAATTTTAAAAGTTCATGGGTTGCCATCTAAGCTTCAAGTATTTGTCTCTCCATGTGTTAAAGAATGAAGAGTGATGAAAATTGAAGATGTTTATAATCTAGTTGTCCAATGGGCCAATGGAGCAGGTGAACATCAGTCACCCTAATTCTGACCACAGATGAACTAGATGATGCCTGGTTACTAATAATAATAACTACAATAAAAGGATCACATTAGAAGTTCCAGGATAGAGTGGGAGAAAATGTGGAATGAAACTCAAAATTATTTTTAAAATACTGGAATTACTGGTTAGCAAGAGATGGGAGGAGCCTGAGACTATGGATCTCAGCTGCCCTTCATATCTAGAACAGAAGTTACCTGATAGCCCAATTTCCATCTAAGCAGTAAATAGTGATATAGGAGGGACAGAAACACTAGTAAGGTATGCTCACCATAGAATGGTCAACCATTCACAGTCAAAAATATACAGTTGAAAATGGATGGGAAGGTGGGTGGAATGGAAATGATTATCACAGAGCCGAAGTGAGTAAACCATTGTTTTATAGAGAGGATTGCAATCATTGAGATGAAACAAAGTGTATGATTTGTTGAACGTAAAACTGATGGTATTTTCTGTAAATCTTCACTCAATTCACAATAAAATGATTTAAAAAAAATAATAAGTAGTACTGTAGATTGCATTAGGAAAATCTGCTGCACAAGACCTCTTTATAGCCACGCCCTCAGATTGAGGATTAACATGCATCTTACCCAAGCCATGGCATTTTCTTGTGTCTCATATGCATGGGAAAGTTGGACAATGAATGTGGAAAACCAGAAAAGAAATGGTGCATTTGAATTATGGTGTTGTAGAAGAATATTAACAGTACCATGAATTGCCAGAAGAACAAACAAATCTGTCTTGAAAGAAGTACAGCCAGAATGCTCCTTAGAAATAGGATACTTGTCTCTTAATCTTTAGACATGTTATCAGGAGGGACCAGTCCTTGGAGGGTCAGAGGAAAGGAAGATGACCTCAAATGATATGAATTAACAAGTTGATAGTAACAATGGGTTCAAATGTAATAATTATGGCGGCCTAGGATTGTACAGTGTTTTATTCTGCTGTACACAGGGTAACTATGAGTCAGAAATGACTTGATGGTACCTAACAACAACAAAAATATGATCTGATATAGAATATTTTGGTTAGGGCTGGTATATGGTTTGGAAAAGAAATCTTTAGCTTAAAAGCTAATAAACATACTACGAAAGCAGCTTCAAAAATTTCTTGGGACAATCTGTTACCTTTTAATTCAAATTTTTCACAAACTTTTGAAATCCCTCATATTCTACTTAAGAATGCTACTGATTATTAAGATTGTTGTTAAATGCCACTGAGTCAGTTCTGACTCACAGAGACCTTGTACAGAGTTTCTGAGGAGTGACTGATTGCTTTGAACAATATACATTGAGCCTTATCTTGTGCCTGTTTTGTTCTAGGCAATTTATATGTATTAACACATTTAATATAGCAAACAATCCTATAAAATACATATTTTTATTATTTCCATCATATGCCCAATGAGACTTGAGTTTTAGAAAAAGAAATAACTTGCCTAACTTCATGCAAGTTTGGGAGCAAGATGATCTCTAAACAAGATGATCTCCAAGCCAAAATTTTATACATACTTACCAGTAGGTAAATACAGTAAGTAATATGTATAAAATTTTGGGGAGTTGGAGGATAATTATAACATTGGCATGGTAGATTGGAGCTACATTATTCAGGCTTTTGAATGTCAGGCTAAGGCTTTTAAATGTCTTTTGACAAATGATGAAGAGTCAATGACAACTCTACCAGAGAAATGATTGTACAAGAGAGTATTTAATAATACTCAAACTATAGAATAGTTTGAATCTGAAAAAGGTAAAAAGCAGAAAAATAATTGAAAAATTTATTTAAATAATCAAGTAGTGAAGCAGTATATTCTTATTTCAGGATAACAGCAAGAAATAACAAAATCAAAGGACAGACATTAAAGTCATTTCTCCTCTTTTTATTACACCAGATGTACTATTACTACTGCACTAAAGAAAAAAATGGCTCACTCAGCTTTGTAGTTTTAGTTGCCAAATATGAGATATCTTGCTTTTCTGTCCAGCCAAATAAAATAATTGTATGTCTCAAAGTTATGGGCAGATGGAGAACACCATAATTGGCATTCAATGCATATTATCAATGCATGGCATTTCTTAAAGTGTATTTTGTAATATAAGATTATAAAATGATCTGTTTTGAATACTTGAAAGATAAAGATATTTATGATGGGGTCAAAGTCCATATGGTAATGAATATATATTATCTTTAGCAGAACTATTTTCAAAAAGGCAAGCAGGAAGTCTTTTAACTGAGGCAGCACAAATCAGAGAAGCCTTATTAAAGCATAAGCACCTGCAAAAATGAAAGAATACAAAAATATAAGCAAGATCTGAAAAATAGATATATTTTTATATATTCAGTCAGAGAGCAAAACATTCAATATAATAAGGCATCATAATAGAAAAAGGAGAAAACATAAACAACTCTAGTACACAGACAAAAATAATAATTGTTTTTAGAAAATAGGAGATGAGTTCCAATTTCCATAACTTAATAAAAAGACACTTTACATGCAAAAGAACCATACAAAAGATTAAAGGCGGAATGACCTAAAATAATGTTTTAGAATTGCCCTGCTTTTTTTGTGTGTCAAAATCTCATATTATTCAATATAATATTTTATACAAAAAGTAATCTAGCAACAAATTAATTTTTAGATGCCTGAATATAAGAGAGAAGGACATGTGCAAATAAACTCAGCAGGTAGTTAATAGCTGGTTTGCCCCAAGAACTGATTGTCATCTTTACGACTGGAAAAAAAAAAAAAAAAATCAGAAGAAAGAAAGACAGGGCTCTGCCTATAGGAATATTTCTAACATGTTTATACTGATGATTCACCTTACTAGTTAATGTACATCAATATCTTGACACCAAAATAGATGTACTGGAGATTGAAATGAAGTCAAAGAAAATATTTCACTTTAAAACAAATACCATAAAAACGTAGTTGTTTTTAATGAGCTGTGTACCTATGACAATTGATGTACAGTCAGTTTCATGGACATGAATTGTCATGTATACATACCTTATTAAAAATGAGTTTAATACAAAACAAACAAACAATTTTTGGTATTCCACTAATGCCTTCATTATCTACACCTACTGTAGCAATGCAACACAGTTTAGCTTATAATTTATATGATAAATACGGTCATGCAATAGAAAGGGTCAAAAACTATTGTTGTTGTTAGGTAATATCCAGTTGGCTCTTAATCATGCAAAACAGAATGAAATACTGCCCTGTCCTGAGCCATGCTCACAACCATTATTATGCTTGAGCCCATTGCTGCTGCCACTGTGCCAATTCATCTCATTGAAGGTCTTCCTTTTTGGCACTAAAACTCCACTTTACCAAGTATGATGTCTTTTTCCATGGACTGGTCCCTGTTAATGATATGGATAACTTAATCATCAGGATTAGAGCACTTACTTTTCTTAGAACTATATCCAAATTCAAGTCATAGTAGCAATCCCACTTTCTAATCTTAAACAATAAATTAATTCTGATCCAAAATAATTATTTTTAAGGTGTTTTAGGCAAGACTATAAAGAGGTAACATTGTTTTAGGGAACATGGAATAAAGTACATATTTTAATTTTAAAATTTTGTGTGTTTAAAATGTATTTTAAAATAAAAATGACATAGTGTGTCATTTTTCTTTCTACAAACTTACATGATTTCTGGTCAGCAGTTGGAAACTACCAACCTTTCCATGGGAGAAAGATGAGGCTTTCTGCTCCTGTAAAGATTTCAGCCTCAGAAACCCTATCTGCACAGGGTTGCAATGAGTTGGAACTGACTCCATGGCACACGACCACCGCTGTGCACCACCACCATCATATGATTTCAGTCCAAAACATGGAATTTTGATTCTATCAAGAAATGGTTATCAAAAAATAGAATATCTAGTCATATTGAGCCACCAAAGTCTGTTAAGTGAAGACTGGCATTTTGAACCCTGGTCTTGTTCATAAAAAGAGTCTTAAAGAAACTGTGTGTATATGTGTGTAACATTATGTTCCTATTATGGAATGGTCGCTTTTAGCCAGGCATTGTGCTATACTTATATGTGATATAGGTATATAATTTTATAGATAAAATGAAAAGAATTACCAATTTATCCAAGTTTACAAAATAATTGGTTGTTGTTAGCTGCCATCAAGTCGGTACCAACTCATAGTGACCCTATGTACAACAGAACGAAACACTGCTCGGGCCTGGGACAATGACACTATTGTTGCCACACTTGAGCCCATTGATGCTACCACTCTGCCAATCCATCTCACCAGGGGTCTTCCTCTTTTTCTCTGACACTCCACCTTATCAAACATGATATCCTTCTTCAGTGACTGGCCCCTCCTGACAATATGTCCGAAGTATAAGGGATGAAGTTTGGCCATCCTGGCCTCCAAGGAGCACTCTGACTGCACTTCTTCAACACAGATCTGTTGGTTCTCTTGGCAGCCCATGGCACTTTCAATATTCTCTTCCAACACCATAACTCAAAAGCATCAATTCTTCTGTGATCTTCCTTATTCACTGTCCAGCTCTCGCATGCATATGAGGTTATTGAAAATACCAAGGCTTAGGTCAGGCACACCTTAGTCCTAAAGCTGACATCTTTGCTCTTCAACACTTTAAAAAGGTCTTGTACGGCATATTTGCCCAATGTAATACATCATTAGATTTCTTGACTGCTGCTTCCATGAGTGTTGATAGTTGATAAAAGAAAAATGAAGTTCCTGACACGTCAATCTTTTCTCTGTTGATAAAAATGTTGTTTATTGGTCCAGTGGTGAGGATTTTTGTTTTCTTTATGTTGAGATGCAATCCATACCAAAAGTTATGCTCTTTGATCTTCATCAGTAAATATTTTAAGTCCTCTTCACTTTCAGCAAGCAAGATTGTATCATCTGCATATCGCAGGTTGTTAATGAGTC
>NW_006408604.1:5091264-5096417 GCF_000296735.1 Chrysochloris asiatica
ACTCTCTTTGGAATGGGCACAAATATGGATCTCTTCCAATCAGTGGGCCAGATAACCATCTTCCAAATTTCTTGGCAGAGATAAGTGAGTGCCTCCAGTACTGCCTCACTTTCTTGAAAGATTTCAATTTATATTCCATCAATTCCTGGTGCCTTTGCCAATTCCTTCAATGCACCTTGGACTTCCTCCTTCAGTATCATTGGCTCTTGATCATATGCTACCTCTTGAAACGGTTGAATATAAACCATTTCCTTTTTGTACGGTGATTCTGTGTATTCCTTCCATGTTCTTTTGATGCATTGTCCATCGTTAAATAATTTGCACTGAGAATCCTTCAGTAACAAAAGTCTGAAGTTTGAATTTTTTCTTCAGTTCTCCGAGCTTGAGAAATGTTGAGTGTGTTTTTCCTTTTGGTTTTCTGACTCCAGATGTTTGCACATTTTGTTGTAGTATTTGACTTTGTCTTCTTGAGCTGACCTTTGAAACTTTCTGTTCAACTCTTGTACCTCCTCATTTCTTCCATTTGCTTTAGCATCTCTACTCTGGAGAACAAATTTTGGTGTCTCTTCTGATATCCATTTTGAACTTTTCGATTCTAGAGCCCACACTCTTAGATACTTCAACATAGTGTTGGCAGACCATGTACCTATATCCTTCAATTTTCATTTCACTTCCATTCCTATTAGACCACAACTAAAATTAATTATGAGATGATATGTTGTTGTTATGTGATATCAAGTCATTTCCAACTCATAGCGACCCTGTATAGGGTTACCAATTAGCTACTAGTGAATTAGAACCACCGACCTTGCAGTTCAATACTACCTTGCAATCCAGTGCATTATCCACAGTGCCACACTAGGAATATTTTTTCTCTATTGTCATCTTCTGAAGTCACCTGGGTCTGTCACGTTAAGACAATCATAATGGGAAGAAAAAGTTCTTTGTATGGTTTACGTTTTGTTTTTTAAATGGTTAAGAGGTTTCCATACAGGTAAATCTGTTTCAGGAGGGGCAGGTGCTATTAATCTAAGCTCTGTGGTACAGGTCTGAAATCTTATGAACATTCTGCTCTTGTACTCCATTTTTATTGTTCAGGGTGGAAGGGAAGAATAAGGGGGACATATGCTTTGTTTCATTGTATCTGAGTTTTCAACCATACACCTAGAAAAATGGTCTGCAGAACAAGCATTCTGTTTAAAGGTAGATTTCATTCAGCATAGTCTCTTGGATGTCAAGTCACGTGGTCACACGTGGTTTTGCTCTCACAGACAGATTCTCAGTTGCAACTCTAATCTACCTATAAATACATTTTCACTTTGAAAAAGCGTTTTCACTTTTGAAAATGTAGTCTCAGTTCTCCAAAACAAAATTTATCAATCTCCATTGTGCTTTTAGTAACAACAATGTAAAGAGACAATTCCTTAAATGTAGAATTGACAAGTGACAGTGATTAATGATATTTTTGTTTATTGGTTTGGCTGAAGGCCATGTATGAAGCTATGCTTCCCTAGACCCCTCTTTAGTATAATTGCAGCAAAAAAACAGGTGCAAAAACATTATACATAATGTTGCAGAAAAGGGCTTACTTCCAAAAAAGTCTAGCCATATTAGTTTATATAATTTGTACTTCACTGAAGGAGAAGTGTGGATCACATTTGTTCCAACACAGCTGGAAGTTCTATTTTCTTTTTTTCTATATATTGTTTAAAAACTAGACAAGATAAATGTAAAAATCATGTGCTAGTTTCTACTTCTAATTATTTTGAATTTTCAAAGGTTCCCTACTTTTAAATTCCTCTTTCATGCTAATTTTACTCTTTATAGAAAAAAAAAATACAAATAATCCTAACAGAGTGTTGATCAAGTTATAATTTTATTCTTGTTTTATAGTCTGTGTTCTTGGAAAGCTTCTGCTCTGATCAGGAAAACTGAACTTGTGGCAAAAGTTATTCTCTTATTTAACTATACAACAACTCCTGTAGCTCCATTACCAAGCCACTTGCTTCAGTTGCACTATTTATTTCTCTCTCTACCACCTTATCACTTAGATCCCAGATTTGTAATATTTATGAATCAAATGTTCTCATTAAAGTTATTGACTCTGATGTTCGCATAGGAGAAAGAGAGACGTCAACTCAGGCACTCAAAGTCTACAGGCACAGATAAAGGAGGGAAAAGACAACATAAACATAGTCAATCATTTTTACTGAGGGAGAAATAAAGTGAAAAACTTCTGATGAAAAGAAAGCCCATGATAGACAAGTACTCAGGCATATTAGATAAATAAAAATTATTTTGTAAGCCAAAAAAGCTTATACAAGAAAGAAAACAACCATAATTTTCAAAATGTGTGTACATTTTTAAAAAATTAGACATTCTGGGGCCACCTTGAATGTTTCTCAAATTTCTAAAAACCATTCAAGTGTTCTAAAATGTTATGTGAATTTCTCACAACATACTCTCTGGATTTGGGTATTATTAAAATATTTATTTCTATCAATTAAATGAATAGATCTCCTGTGAAACAGGTACATAGACACAGGTTTGCAACCCCCTACTGTGTACTGATATTGTGAGAATGAAATAAAGTTATATTAGCAATAACTTTAATACGCTGAGATTTTGTTATTATTTTTAAAGTTCTCTTGCTTTAAGGCATTTAAGCACTACAAAAATTGAACCGGCAATTTGAAACCATAATCCATCACCAACTATTTAAAATGCAATTTAGTCAAACATGTACAAACCATCAATCCCCACTTCATTGTCAAATCACCCCATAATCAAACACAAGCTGTGTGGTTGCCTGCATCAGGAAATCTTTAGAGGCATTTGAAATTGGGTGTAGGCATTTAAGTTGTCCAGAAAATGATGAATTGTCTCAACAAAAAAATGACAGAAGCATTAGTACCTCAGTCAAAAATCACTGCCCGTACCTATCCCTTTGTCCAGAGAGCAAAAAAATGTGAAGAAAACATTCCACAGGAACCAACATTAACCATAATCTTGTAGGTACTCTATGGTATTCCAAATTATTTTAAGTGAACTAATGATAGTTTTGAAATTTTCTCAAAGTAGACCTTTAAAACCCTTTATTTAAGAAGAAATGTGTTGTGCTTTACAGTGATTTTGTATTTTTTTATTTTGAACTCAAACTAGACAAGATGTCAAAAATTGCAGTTAAAACATCAATACCACCATGCATCCTAATCACCTTATCAAAAAAAAAAAAACAAACCCAAAACAATCCTACTGCCATTGAGTCAATTCCAGCTTAAATAACAATCCTATATAGCAGTACTGAGGCTGTTAATCTTTATAGGAGCAGACAGTCTCATCTTTCTCCTGAGGATCTGCTGGTATGTTTCAACTGCAGACCTTGTGGTTAGCAGTCCAAGGCTTATTCTACAATGCCACCCAGGTATAGTCCATCTAAATCTATCACTTAGTGAAAATTTTAAAAACAAGGAGAGAGAGAATTGCTGAGTAACAAATGTAAATGAGTGGACTTTCTAACATGCAGTTTATTCAGTCATGTAGTGGAAGAATTTTTAGCTTAATTGATAACACTTTTCATCAATGAACTGAAGAATTGCTGTTGTTAAATGCTGTCGAGTGGGTTCTGACCCATGGCGACCCTGTATAGGGTTTCCAAGGAGCGGCTGGTGAGCTTGAACTGCTGACCTTGTGGTTGAAACCAACTTTGCAGTCCAGCGCATTAACCCACGGCACCACATCAGGATTCCTAATTGAAGAATACAAATGTATTAAACAAATAAATTATGGACATTTTTTTAACTTACAATTTAGCTAGAGAATATTTCCACACATTTATTCATTTGTTCAACATCAAATACTATTCTGTTATGTTTAGAGCCATTGGCAAAAGCCTGTGCTAGGCAATTTGAGAGAAAACAAACAAGTAAGATAAATTATCTACTTCCTAAGAATTCACAACTCCAAAGTTCTATTTGACAAAATTATAAAACACTTTGCAAAGATGTTGATTTGACAGTAGAGAAATTCTTGATGCTGAATTAAAATATCTCACTATTATAACTCAGCATAAACTTAGACATGCCATTTAAACAGAATAAAATAAACCACAAATTAGCCCTAAATAGCTTGATCATCTCTCTATTCAAAGAGAAAACCAAAAATTGGTGACACCAAGTTTGCATTACCTAAGTAAAGCGCTCATAGTTTGTGTTTTTAATGGTGATCCTAGGTTTCCACTTTAAAGTACTGATAAAAGGTATTAATGTAGTATTAGAATGATTGACAATTTTGTAGTATCTTCATCAGACACATTCAGTAAACTACTTTTCTTTATATCTACTTTTACTTTTCTGCTATTATTCAGTCAGTCAACAATTGGATACAAACTTTAAAATATGGAGGTGGCCATCAAAGTCCCTCTTATGGTCTCTTCTTTATCTCTTTCTCTGTTGTTGTAGTGCTGTTCAGCTGGTTCCAACTCATAGCCGCCATACATATGTACAATGGAATGAAACACTGCAAGGTCATGGGCAATCCTCACAATAGTTGTTATGTTGGAGTCCATTGTTGTTGCCACTGTATCAGTCCATCTCATTCTAGGTCTTCCTCTAAAACAATTTATTTGTTTTTCTGAAATTCCATGGTATTTTAATATTTTTCTCCAACATCAAAATTCAAACACATTGAATCTTCCTAATTCATTGTCACATGCATATGAAGTGATTGAAAATACCATGGCTTGGGTACTCAAAATGATGTCGTATTCTTGAAAACTTTAAGGAAATATTTTGCAGCAAATTTGGCTAATACAAAATGTCCTTTAATTTCTTGACTGCTATTTATTCTGTGTTTTCCAACTGCTGATCCTTCCCATTTTGTTTCCAACCTTTGCATTCCAATCTTCAGTTAACATCAATATATCTTAATTGCATGTTTGATCAGTTTTAGATTGAAGATGTTGGTAGAATTCTTCTATTTCATCTTCACTGACTTTAGTGGTTGGTGCATAAATTTGAATAATAGTGGTATTAACTGGGCTTCCCTGTTGTTGTTGTTAAGTACCATGGAGTCAGTTCTGACTCACAGTGACCCTGCACAGAGTTTCCAAGGCTGTAAATCTTTACAGGAAAAGAAAGCCTCATCTTTCTCCC
>NW_006408604.1:5100057-5105853 GCF_000296735.1 Chrysochloris asiatica
TGATATTAATGATAATGTCTGGTGATTTCTGTATTCCGATGGGTCATTTCTCTTTGGTGGAATGGGCACAAATATTTATCTCTTCCAGGCAGTTGGCAAGGTAACTGTCTTCCCAATTTCTGGGCATGGATGAGTATGTGTCTCCAGTGTCACATCAGTGTGTTGAAAGATTTCAATTTACATTCCTCTAATTCCTGCTGTCTTGCTCTTTACCATTGCTTTCAGTGTACATCAGACTTCTTCCTACAGTATAATAAGTAGCAACTAGGATCTTAAAAGTCTGTGAGTGGCCATCTAAGGTGTAACTATTTGTCTCTACCACTGTGGAGGAAAGAAGAGTGATGAAACTTGAGAACACAAAAAAACAATTAGTCTAATGGGCTAATCTATCATTTGATTATCAGTTTCAGGACCCTGAGACCAGAACTAGATGGTGCCTGGCTACCATTACCAATTTCTAATTTTCCTAGATTCATATTTTGTACATTCCATATTCCAATTATTAATGGATGTTTACAGCTGTTTTTCTTCATTTTGAGTTGTGGCCATCAGCAAACGAAGAGCCCCTGGACTTTACTCCATTCCCATCATCACGTGAGATCAAATCTACTTTGAGTATCAACAAAAAAGAGGGAGACTTTTCACTGAGATGGATTGATACAATGTTAACAACAATGGACTCAAACATAACAAAAATTGTGAGATTGGCACAGGATTGGGCAGTGTTTCTTTATGATTAACACAGGGCCACTATGAGTTGGAGCTAACTCAATGCTATCTAACAACATCATAGCAGCAATCTATACAGGAGCAGATTGCCAGGTCTTTGCCCTGAGAACCGATGGGTGGGGAAGATCTGGATTGCCTTTTATTAAAAGATCTAGCAGATAATTCTCATTGTAGCTAATCTTGCATCCAACCTTATTATTCTGACATTTATTCCTGAATTATTAGTTTAGATCTGGTTTGATAAGCATTAATTTTGGGAGAAGAAAAAGTTTAAAAATAGAATTTCAAGCTGGAAGTGGTTTTCACTGTTATTTACTATTAAAGACAACTTCAGGAAGGTGAGGTCTCATTACAAATTTTTTAAAACAAAATGTAAACACCAACAAATACTCATAAAGGGATCCTGATGTGGCACTGTTAGGGTAAGTTTGGGAGGGTCAGGGGCTTCCTTGGGAACCCCAAGGTTAGCAGTTCAAACATACCATCCACTCCTCAGAAACCATATACCAGGTCACTATAAGTTGAAACATGTTGACAGTGGTAAGATTTAAAATGTCAGTCACTTCTTCTTGTTTAAAGGAGGATGTCGGAAATAACACAATTGACCCTAAAAACATGTGGGGGTTAGGAGTGCCAATGCCCTGTACATTTAAAAATCCACATATGACTTCTGACTCCCCAAAAACTTAACTACTGTTGACCGGAAACCTTGCTGATAACAGTTAATTAGCACATACTTTGTTTCATGTATCATAAACTGCACCCACATGAAAATCTGCACTTTCAATATGAGACTCAAAGGCATTTCTCTGTAAGTGCTAGGTTTTCATACCTGCTGATAAATTTCCTTTATCTCAATTTTTTTTTTTTTTTTTTTTACAATGGTCTTTACACTGGATTCATTTATGTTGCAACGGCAGGCGACTGCGGCTGCAAAACTCAATCTATGGTCTACATCAAACAAGTCAACTTTTTCTTGTAAGGTTGTGACTTTTCTGTTTCTTGGGAACACTCCCAACATTACCAGTAGCACTTCATATGGGTCCCTTGCTGTTATTCAAGGTATATGGTATTGCACTTAACACAATAAAATATACACTAGAACTAGGAGAGACCCCTTTTTACTGAGATATGCAAGTTATTGGCAAGATGAAATATTAATGTGGATATGATTAGTATCACATGAGGTATTTAAAAAAATCCACATCTAAGTACAGTTTAAACCTATCATGTTCAGGGATAAACTCCAGTTATGTTCAGATTTCAAAGGAATTATTTACAAAACCATCGGTTCAGGAGCACTGTAAAGGATGGAGTACTTGTGTGGCATTGTGGGTTAATGTGCTGAACTGCAAAGTTGATATGAAATGCAAGGTCAGTGGTTCAAGCTCCTTAGAATAACACAATTGACCCTGTACAGGTTCACTATAGGTCAGAACTGACTCGATGGCACTTAACAACATACAACAATAAAGTATAATGAAGTATGTTACAATTAACAGTATCCACTGTACTCCACTACCCCAGGTCCAAAGGACGTAGAGAGTACTCGAACTCAAACACCAGGGCCACATAGGTTAAGAAATATTAGAAGGAGCCTTGGACATCAGCATAAGAGTGAGGACACAACTTTTTAGAGAGAAAATTAAGGGAATAAGTGCTATAACTTCCCCCTTCCTCTGTCTCCTCTCTAATATCCTGCAGGGATGTCTCCATGGTCAAATCCAGTAGAAAATGAGAGGTTATAGAAACCATGATGTGATCTGACATTATGAGACACAGAGGAAGGAGATTATTATCCTGTAGGGGCAAATGGAAACTATTAGGCACATTTCCCTTAGAATTTGTCTCAGGGTGAATACAAAAAGCAAATCTCCAGAAATGAGGTGGGGGGAAGAAATTGTTCTTAATTTCCTATCACTGAGGTAAGTAGTATGAAAGAGACTGGCTCATAACTACCTCTACTGCAATATTCTGAAGAATGGTTAAGTGTTCCATCAATGTAATTTGTTACTATTCTCTTGGTGAGAAGAGGTGAAGTAGAGATGGACAGAGGTATATTAGAAATGTGTCTTGAAATGATCTCCCAATTCAATGGAGAACTGGAGTTTTCCCAATAGTGAACCCAAAGAAAGAACTTGGGGAAAGGAGCATCTTTTTACTTGGATGTGAATGTCAGTATATAAAGTTAATAATTTCCTCAAGACAAAAATTTCTAGGCGCATTTCATACTCTTATAATATCTAGACTTACTTTGTCACTTTAAAGGCACATCTACAGTTAATATTGGGTATATATTTGCTTCCTTTCAGGGACGAGGATTCTCAGTCTGACCTTAGGGCCATTCTTTATGGATTTGCAAAGTGAAGCCCTAAATGAAAAGATGAGTCTTTTCAGTTCTTTCTAAAGGTCACCATGTTGAAGTTCATAGTAACCTTTAATTTGTGAGTCCCAAGGTAGCAGAAACCCATGTAGTATAAACTGAGATTTCCTTTATTTTTCTATCTAGTATTAATCAATAAATTTCATATTTCAAATATACATATTTACAATCCAAAAAGAGTATGTGTATATGATAGTAGGGGGAAAAAACACTCAAGTGAGATCCTTTATCAGTCAAAAATCTGGGATGGAAAAATTTGCTACTTTGTTCTTATATTAATAATCCTTATGTTAACAAAACTTAGCATATATTTTTTTTGTTTCTAATTCACTTAGGTGCAGAGAATATAATATAGTATATTATATAGTTACGTAACAGCACTGTCTAGCAAATTGGCATGGTTAAAGTTATATTTCAGATCACGTAGGTGGTGTGCAATTGCTAAACAGTAAAATAAAATACCAAGAACAGAAAAGTGTTGATTTAACAAGGTTATTTAAAAAAATACAATGAACAAAATCCAGTCAAATAGCAAGAGACAATAATATCTAAAATATAACTCTCTATATTTTAGTAGATAAAAGTCTTTACCAATCAATCAGAAGATTTAAAAATAGAATAACACAATAAAAAAAAAAAAAGAAAGTTGTAAAAAGATGTTGACACGAAAATTATATATCAAATATGTCTGCATCTGTTTGCACCCTAGTCCTAATCACATAACTAGCATTGCTGGGGAAATAAATAGAAAATAAACATTATTATTATTATTATTTTTAGGATACATAACATCACCCTGCCTAATAATCAGAAAAAGCTAAATAGTATAAAAATTATGACTCTTTTGACCCCATTAGAGAGTTGAAAAAACAAATGGCTTAAGGTGAACTGTATTAAAGAATAACATGTATAAAGCAAAAAGAGGGAACAGTTTGGTTATAGGATTTCCAAATGAAAGGAAAATATTTTTTAAATAAGCAAATAAATAAAAATAAACCCAACTGTAATCCTAAAACTAGACAAAGCCTTACTTTGAGCTCTATCCCAACTATTACTCATACCCCTCACACTAACACTACTCCTAACACGGCCTGAAACCCCAGACCTAGTCTAGACCTAGCCATAGTTGTAATCCTAATCCTACCTCCTACACCCCCCCAAAGAAGTATAACATGTCCATCTAAAGAGACAGAGTTTAATAACAATTTTCACATAATTAGAATTTAAGAGGAAGAAATGACTCTTTAAAAATATCAAGAAAAAAAGCCAACAGCTATTGTTAATGGTTTATTAAATCTTATCAAAGGTTGCGTGGCAGTTATGAATCTCTAGTAGTCCCAATCACAGGAAACTCTGAATGCCTTTACCAGCTCTTTTAGGCCTCCATTGGCAGAGCACAAGACCTGAGAGAGGCTGTTGAGATGGTACACAGATATGAAAACTTTGGGCTTCTCAGGCTACCCTCACATGGCACACAAGTTAATAATCACAAGTAAAGGAACTGAAATGTTGTGTGCTGGGGCCAGGTATCTGTTCCACTACACAGTACCTCATCCAAAAGTAGGCTATAAATAGACATACTTTAAAAGAATAAATAAAAATAACCATGTGACTGAAGGGGATGATTGAATCAAAACAGAGCTACAATATTTTCAAACAAGTTTTGAAAATGTACGTATATAATATCAGGCAAGCAAATACAAGCTAAAACCAAAATGAAGCACTAACTTGCCTTAACTACTTGAATTGTTGTTGTTAAGTGCTGGCGAACCAGTTCAGACTCATAACTACCTTGTATAGAGTTTCCCAGCCTTTTAAAATCTTTGTGGGAACAGAAAGCTTATCTTAGTCCTGTGGAGCTGCTGGTGGGCTCAAGTGGTGGTTTTACTTACCCTCGGAAACCCTGTACAGGGTCGCTATGGGTCGGAACCGACTCGACGGCACTTAACAACAACAACAACTCTTTCACAGTCTAGTGTTTATCGTATGAGTTACTGAAAATAGAACTAGAAAAATCAACAAAAATTATGAAATACATATACATAAATACACTTAGTCTTATAAAATAATGTTTTTCAAGCTTTATTTTCTATTTGGGATCAGCGGAAGAGAACATTTAAGACTTGAAATGTGTTGGCATCTTGGTGTAATCTGAATTTGACCATTTGTTCCAGTATTTAAATTAATCCTTTAAAGGGTCTAGCCTGGCTTCTATATAACAAACTATCACTATGTAGATGAAAATGATACTATATGACTCTCTCCAATGATGAATTCACTTAAAGTTCTGTAAAATTTCCATATATAAAGTGACCATATTAGTGCCATACTCAAAACAATTAAGCAAAAACAATGCTCATAAAATTGCATGGAATGTATTTCTATTAAAGAATATACATATACTGTGCATGTAGAGGAGTGCTGGTGTGGTGCTGTGGGTTAATGCTCTGGACTGAAAAGTCATTTGAACTTTAAGGTCGGTGGCTCAAGTTCACCAGCCGCTCCTAGGAAACCCTATACAGGATAGCTAGGGATAGGAACAGACTCGATGGCGCTTAACAAGAACAACAACATACAGGCATACTCAGTGTGGCACTGCTGGTTAATGTGCTAGGCTGCAAGGTCAGTTTGAATCAAAAGGCCGGCGGTTCAACCTCACCAGCCATTCCAGCCATTCCTCAGAA
>NW_006408604.1:5105953-5107380 GCF_000296735.1 Chrysochloris asiatica
CACTAATGCCTAGAATATCAATGTTTATGCATTCCATTTAATTTTTGACAATTTCCAATTTTCCTAAATTCATACTTCATACATTCCATATTCTGATTATTAATGGATGTTTACAGCTGTCTCCCCTCATTTTGAGTTCTGCCCCATCAGCAAATGAAGGGCCCCTGGGCTTTAGTCCATTCATGTCATCACGTGAGGTCAACTCTACTTTAAGGAGGCAGCTCTTCCCCAGTCACATTTTTAGTTCCTTCTTGGACTATTTCCTTCAATACCATTAGCTCTTGAACATATGCTTCTCTTGAAATGGTTTTACATGGATCGATTCTTTTTGGTACAGTAACTCTGTGTATTCTTTCCATCTTCTTTGATGCTTTCTGCATCATTCAATAATTTGCCCAGAGAATCCATCAGATTTGAAAGTCAAGGCTTAAGTATTTCTTCAGTTTCCTCATCTTGAGAAATGCTGAACATGCTATCCCTTTTTCGTTTTCTAACTCTAGGTCTTTGAACATTTTGTTATAATATTTTATTTTGTGTTCTCAAGTTGACCTTTGAAATTTTCTATTCAGCTCTTGTACTTCCTCACTGCTTCCATTTTGACTGTTGTGGACTAGTTTTAATTTTTTTCTGCTCTTCAGTCTGAACTTGCACATGAGAAACTGATGATCTGTTCCATAAACTTCCATGGCCTTATTTTGCTGATCATATTGAGATTTTCCACTGTTTCTTTCCATACATGTAGTCAATTTGAATTTCTATGTAATCCATCTGGTGAGTTCCATGCATATATTTGTCTTTTTTCTTTTGTATTGAAAACATTTAGAATTAGACAACTGGGCTCAGTTTAGATGGTCACAATTTGGTTGGCAACATCCAAATCATAATAGTCAGGAGCCAATGGAACATATGCATTCATATCTCCATCAGTCCTGATCAAGGTGCTGACCTTGGCTATGTCAGTGTCATAGAGCTTCTTCACATCCTGTTAGATCTGATGCTTGTTACCCTTAACATCCACAATGAACACAAGTGTGTCATTATCTTCAATCTTCTTCATGGCTGACTCATTACTCAGAGAAAGCTTGATGAGGCATGGTGTCAAGCTTGTTTCTCCTGAGGGTACTCTTTCTAGGATGTTTACGCTACCTCCGGAGCCTCAGAGTCTTGGGCTGCCAGAAGGTGGTTGACATATGGATCTTCTTTTTCTTTTTTCCAGCTGGGGACACCTTTCAGCACTGCCTTCTTGGTCTTCATTGTCTTTGCTTTGGCTTCAGCTTTGGGAGGGTCAGGGGCTTCCTTCTTTGCTTTAGGTGCCATCTTCATAAAAAGCTACATTTCTCTTTCATGTTGTTTAAAAATGGTATTTGCCATGCCATGAAGTAGTCATTGGTTTTTCAAAATTTTATCCAGAAAACAACAAATTATGG
>NW_006408604.1:5111591-5117209 GCF_000296735.1 Chrysochloris asiatica
GCCCAGGATCAGGCAGAGGTTCGTTCTGCTGTGCATAAAGTCAAGTCGCTACAAGTTGGTACCAACTCAATGGCACCTAACAACAACAACAATATCTTCTACCTGAATTTGGAGACCATCTCAAGAAAATATTTGATGGACTAAGCACTAATGATCAAAGACCCTAGGAATTATGGGATAACATCAACAACATTAAACAAGAAGAAAACAAAGGTCATTAAAAAGAGAGGAAAGAAAGAAAGACCAAAGTGAGTGTTAGAAGATGCTCTGAAACTTGCTATTGAACATAGAGTAGCTAACGTGCACGGGATAAATTATGAAGTAAAATAACTGAACAGAAGATTTCAAAAGGCAGCTCAATAAATAAATAAATTAGGAAATGGGAAAAAATAGAAAAATGCAAAAAGACAAGACGTTGGTTCTTTGTAAGAATTAATAATATTCACAAACCATTAACAAATCTGATAGAAGAAAAGAAGGTACAGATGAAATAACACTCCTAAGAAATGATATGGATGACATCACAACAGAGCCAATGAAAATCAAAAGCATAATAAAAGAAAACTCTGAAGGATTATACTTCAGTAAACTTCAAAATCTAAAAGAAATGGATACATTTTGAGAAAACCACAACCTAATTAAGGTAACACAGAATAAAGTTGAAAACTTAAACAGATATATAACAAAAGAAACTCAACCGGTAATTTAAAAACTCCCAACAAAAAATAGTCCAGTCTCAGATGACTTTACTGGTGAATCTTGCCAAGCATTCAGAGAAGAGTTAACATCAATTTTACTCAAACTGTTTTAGAACATAGGAAATGATGGAAAATTGCAGAATGCATTTTATGACGCAAGCATAACTCTTGTACCAAAAGCAGGCAAAGCCATCACTAGAAAAAAACAAAAAACAAAACAAAACTATAGGCTAATTCCACTCATGAACATGGGTGCAAAAATTCTCAACAAAATCTTATCCAGTAGAATTCAACAACATAAATTTAAAAAATGAAATATCATGACCGTGTGGGATTCATTTCATGGATGCAATTATGGTACAGTATTAGAAAAACAACCAACATAATCCATCAAATAAACAAAACAAAGGAAAAGAATTACATAATCATATTGATTTTTGCAGAAAAAGGCATTTTACAAAATCCAGCATCCATTCCTGATAAAAACACTCAACAAAATAGGAATTGAAGGGATATTATTAAATGCAATTAAGAGTGTGTGTACAAATCCAACAGCCAACATTATCTTCAGTGGAGAAAAACTGAGAGTACTCAATTTGTGAACAGAACCAGACAAGGATGCCCTTTATCACCACTTCTATTAAATATTGTTTTGGAAGTCTTAGTATCCAAATTGGCAAAGAAGAGATAAAACTTTATATGCAGATACTATGACTCTGTATGTAGAAAATGGGAACGTTTCAGCAAGAAAATTACTGGGACTCATTGAACAATTCAACGAAGTGGCAGGGTACAAGATTAATATACAAAAATCAGTTGGATTCCTATACACTAATAAAGACAGCTCTTAAAAGGAAATTAGGAAAATAATACCAATTACAATAGTCACCAAAAAGATTAGACACTTAGGAATAAATCTAACCAGAGAAACAAAAGATCTATATAAAGAAAACTACAAAAACACTACTACAAGAAACCAAAAGAGATTTACAAAAATGGAAGATTATACTATGCTCATGGACAAGAAGATTTAACATTGTAAAAATGTCAACACTCCCCAAAGCAATCTATAGATATATGCAATCTCAATCATTCTCTAAAGACATGGAAAAAATTATCACTAAGTTTATATGGAAAGGAAAGAGACCTCGGATAAGCTGAACACTCCTTAAGAAAAATAAAGTTGGAAGCCTCTCACTCCATGATCTCAAATTTTACTCATAGCCACAGTGGTAAAAATAGCCTGGTACTGTTATAATGAAACATATATAGATCAATGGAACACAACTGAGAACCCAGAAGTATATCCATCCACACCCAGTCAGTTGATCTTTAACAAAGTACCCAAGCATGTTAACTAGGGAAGAGATAGTCTCCTCAACAAATGATGCTGACAAAACTAGAAATCCATTTGCAGAAGAATTAAACAAGACCCATATTTCATACCATATACAAAAACAAGCTCAATTAAAGACCTAAATGTAAAACCTAGAACTATAAAGTTCATCAATGAAAAAATAGGGACAAACTTAGGGACTATCACACATAGTATAACCACACTATCAAACATTATTTAAAACATACAAACAGCAGAAGACAAAATAGATGTCTGGGAACTTCTAAAATTTAGATACTTACACGCTTCAAAAGACTTTGTCAAAAAAGTCAAAGAGAGCCAACAGAAAATGATTTTTGTAACCACATATCAGATAAGGAATGCATCTCTAAAATTTATAGAAAACTACAACACCTCTACAAGAAAAAGACAAAAAACTCAATTAAAAAATGGGCAGAGGATATGAACGTACACATTACCAAAGAAGACATTCAGGCACCAACAAGCTTATGAAGAAATGTTCATTATGATTAGTCATTGTTGTTGCTAAGTGCTGTTGAGTAAGTTCTGAATCACAGC
The DNA here is from genome assembly GCF_000296735.1 of Chrysochloris asiatica. Taxonomy (NCBI): domain Eukaryota; kingdom Metazoa; phylum Chordata; class Mammalia; order Afrosoricida; family Chrysochloridae; genus Chrysochloris; species Chrysochloris asiatica. The sequence goes on from NW_006408604.1 coordinate 5,114,205, forward strand.
GATATATAGCGTTTCCAAGGAGTGACTGGTGACCTTGAACTGCCAACCTTGCTGTTCAAACAGATTTTGCATTAACCTTCAGTGCCAGAATGCAATTCAAAATAGCAATGAGTTATCATCATTACACCAGCATTAATAGCAAAGTTAAAAAAAAAAAAAAAGGCAAATGCTGTCGAGGGTGTGAAGATAATACAAAAAACAGCGCAACAATATATTAACAGAAACTGGGAGAAATACAAGCCTAATTCAGATGGGGAACAGGAATATCACTGTTGATGCTAGATGAACCTTGGGTAAAAGAAGAGAATACCAAAAGATGTTTAACTTGTTTTTATCTATTATTTTGTAGTCGTTGTTAGATGCTGTTGAATCAGTTTTGAATCATATAGAATCAAAGACTACCCCATTCTGTGCCAGCATCATAATTGTTATGATGAGTCCATTGTTGCTGCCACTTTGTCAACCCATTTTGTTGGGGGACCGTCTATCTCCTTTTATCCGCGCATGATGTCCTTCTTCAGGTACAGATTCCTCCTGCTATATACCCAAAGAATGAGAAATTAAGTCTCCTCATTCTCGCTGCTAAGGAGCATCCTGGCTGTACTTCTTCCAAGACAGATTTGTTTGTTCTTCTGGCAGTCCATGGTACTTTCAATATACTTTGTCAACACCATAACTCAAATGCATCTATTCTTCTTTGATTTTCATATCCCTTGTCAAATATTCACATGCATATGAGACAACTGAAAATTACATGGCTTGGGTCAGGTGCACCTTAGTCCTCAAAGTGACATTTTTGCTCTTGAACGCTTTAAAGATGTCTTTCAGCAGATTTGCCTGACATACGTTGTTTGATTTCTTGACTTCTGATTTCATAAGCATTGATTGTCGATACAAGTAAATTCAAAATCATTGGCAACTTCATTCTGCTTTTCAATCTGCAATGATGCCATTTATTTGTCCAGTTGTGAGGATTTGTTTTCTTTATATTAAGGTGCAATCCATACTAAAGGCTGCAATCTTTGATCTTCATCTGTCAGTTTTCCAAGTCCTGTTTGTGTTCAGCAAGAAAGGGTGTGTGTTTTGCATTTAATAGGCTACTAGTGACACTTCCTCCAATCTGGATGCTATATTCTTCATATAATCATGTTTGTCATATTGTTTGCTCACAATTATTGCTGTTGTTGGCAAGTGCTTTCAATTTGGTTTCAACTCGTAGCAACCTTGTATTAGGTTTCCAAAGAATAGACCAATGGGTTTGAACTGCTGACTTTTCTGTTAGCAGTCCAGTGCTTATCCTACAGCACCACATCAGGACTCTAGAATAGAGACTGAATATATGGGTTAAAGAACACAACCTTTCCTCATATTTAGATCATTTAGAATCCCCTTGTTCTATTATAATGACAGCCTCTTGGTCTACGTATAGGTTCCTCATGAGCACAATTAAGTGCTCTGGAATATCCATTCTTCACAATATTATTCACAGTTTGTTATGATCCACAAAATTGCAAGTATGCCTTCCATACTCAGTAAAGCACATATAAATAATGCTCAGTATTCTCTGCTTTCAACCAAGATCTATCTAACATTAGCAGTGTTATCCTTCATTCCCATTCTTCTTCTGAACCAGGCTTGAAGTTCTTACATCTGTCAATGTACTACTGCTGTAATTGTTTTTGAATTATCTTCAGCAAAATTTTACTGGCATGTGATATTAACGACATTTGTCTATGGTTTCAGTTTTTCATTGGGTCACCTTGTTTTGGAATGGGTACAAATATGAATCTCTTCCAATTGGTTGTCTAAATATTTGTCTTCCAAATTTCTTGATGTAGACAAGTATACACCTCCAGTGCTGCATCCATTTGTTGAAAGATTTCAATTTGTATACCATCAACTCTTGGAACCTTGTCTATCTCTAATTCCTTCAATGCTTCTTATACTTTTTCCTTCATTGCCATTGGTTCTTGATCATATGGTACCTCTTTAAATGATTGGATATTGACCAATTCTTTTTGGTACAGTGACACTGAGTATTCCTGCCATTTTCTTTTGATGTTACCAACATCATTCAATATTTTGCCCATGTTGTTGGTATTGTGAAGTGCGGTTGAGTCGGTTCTGACTTATAGTTACCCTGTATAATGTTTCCAAGGAACAGTTGGGAGGTTTGAACTGACAATGTTGTGATTCACAGTCCAGTGCTGAGCCTATAGAGCCACACCCATGCTCATTGTTGTTATTGTTGCTAAGTGCCAGTGACTTTGAGTCAATTCTGACCCATAGCAACCATGTATAAGGTTTCCAAGAAGCAGCTGGTGAACTTGAACCATCAACCTTGCAGTTCAATAAGACTTTGCAGTCTGATTCATTACCCCACAGATCCACACAAGGACTCCCATGCACACAGAATCCTACAAACTGCATATCAAGGGTTAAGTTATTTCTTCAGTTGTTTCAGCTTGAGAAATGCTAAGTATATACTGCCCTTTTCTTTATCTAACTCCAGGTCTTTGCACACTTCATTACAATATTTTATCTTCTCAAGCTGCTCTTTGAAAATTTCTGTTCAGCTCTTTTACTTGATCATTTCTTCTAGTTTCTTTAACTTCTCTAGGTTCAAGATCAGAGTCTCTTCTGACATCCACTTTAGTCTTTTCTTTTTTCCTATCTTTTTAATGACCTTTTCCTTTTTTCATGTTTGATGTTCTAATGTCATCCCACAAATCTTCTGTTCTTGGGTCATGAGTTTTCAATGAAATAAATCTGTTCTTAAGATGGCCTCTTAATCTAGGTGGGATATACTCAAGGTCATTTATTGGCTTTGGTGGACTTTTAAAATTTTTCTTCAGGTTCCACCTGAATTTTCATATGAGCTATTTATGGTTACTACTGGCCTTGTTTTGGCTGATGATATTAAGCTTCTACCTCATCTCTTCCCAAAGCTGTAGTCAATTTGGCTCCTGAGTATTCCATATGGTGAGGTTCAGATATATAATCAC
>NW_006408604.1:5118034-5119400 GCF_000296735.1 Chrysochloris asiatica
TGCTCTTCCTAAGGTGGTTAACCATTCAAAAGTAGTCTGCCTTTCCTTGTTACTAGTCTGTGTTAGTGCGGAGGCTCCACTGAAACTTTTCCACCAGGCTGATCCTGTTGCTATTTAAAATGTGAGTGGCATAGCTTTCAGCATCACAGCAACACAGAAGTCACCACACTACTTCAAAATGTCAGACAAGTTGTGGTTTTATTGACTACACAAAGACAATCAATTTAGTAGATTATTATAAATTATGTAGAATATTACGAAGAATGGAAATTCAAGAACACTTAAATGTACTCATAAGGAAACTGTACATAAACTCAAAAGCATTACTTTGGGAAAAAAAGGGATTCTGAGTGGTTTGTTGTTGTTGTTGTTGTTGTTATGTGCCGTGGAGTTGGTTCCGACTCAGAGTGACCCTGTACAGGGTTTCTGAGGCTGTTAATCTTTACGGGAGCAGAACGCCTCATCTTTCTCCCGCGGAGCAGCTGGTAGTTTCGTACTGCTGACCTTGCAGTTCGCAGCCCGATTCGTAACCACTACGCTATTGAGTGGTTTAGATCAGAAAAAGTGGACATTGCACCCTTTCAGCATACTTGTCCCAGCTCTATGCTGAGCAAATCATCTGAGAATCTGAAGTAGAGCAGAATTGTAGAAAGACTAATTAACAATCTGTGAAATGCAGATGATACAACCTCATCTGTTAAAAGCAAAGAGAACTTGAAGCATTTATTGAGGAAGATAAAAGATTACAGCATTCAATATGGACTACAGTTCAACATTAAAAAAACAAAATCCTCATAATAGACCAGTATGCAGCATGATAACAAGAATTTCATATTCCTTGGACCCAGATTCAATGCCTATGGAAGCAGCCAGCAGTCAAGAAATCTAACGATGTTCTGAATTGGGCAAATTTTCTGCAAAAAGATCTCTTTAAAGTGTTATAAAGCAAAGATGTTACATTGAGGACTAAGGTGTTCCCGATGCAAGTTATGGTATTTTCAGTTGCCTCATATGTGTGCAAAAGCTGGACAATGAATAAGAATGACTGAAGAAGAATTAATGCCTATGAATTCTAGAGTAGGTAACTATACTATTAACTGCCAGGAGAAAACATTAATCTATCTCAGATGTACCTCAGAATGTTCCTTAGAATAGAGCAGGACAAGATTTCTCACACACTATAGACATCTTATGAGGAGGGAATTATCTATGGAAAATGACACTATGGAAAATAAAGCATACACAAAAAGAGGACATCCCTCATTAAGGTGGACTGACAGAATGGCTCAAATAATGGGCTCAAACATAACAAGAATTGTGAAGGTAATGCAGAAATGGGCAGTGTTTTGTTCTATTCCACATGCAG
>NW_006408604.1:5120469-5128576 GCF_000296735.1 Chrysochloris asiatica
ATATATATATAAAGGGGTCCTAGTAGTACATCTGTTAAAGTGATTGGCTCTAATCCTGACCAAATCCATTGCCATCATATATATATATATATATAAAGGGGTCCTAGTAGTACATCTGTTAAAGTGATTGGCTCTAATCCTGACCAAATCCATTGCCATCAAGGCCTTACTGACTGACTCATAGCAATCCTACTGAACAGATTAGAACTGCTGCTCTTTAGACCTTATACAGTTTGCAGAAGCAAACTGCCACATCTTTCTCCTATGGAGTAGCTAGAAGAAGTACTGGTAATACAGTGGGTCAAGCACTTGGATACTGACCACAAAGCTGGTGGCTTGAACCCACCATCTGCTCACTGGTGAGGAAAGATAAAACAGTCTGCTCTTCTAAATATTGAACTGTGGAAACTCATGGGGCAGTTAAACTCTCTCCTATATGATTCCTATGGGTCAGAATTAACTCCAGAGCAATGGGTTGATTTTATATAAAGCAGTTTCTAGGTGGTGCAAATGGTTAAGTGCTCAACTATGAACTGAAAAGTTAGTTTAAAACCTTACAGAGGTGCTTTGGAAGAAAGTCCTAGATAACTGCTTCTGAAAGACACTATCATAAGAAACACAGTTCTATTTTGAAACACACAGTATTGCAATGAACTAGAAATGACTGGACAAGAAACTGTATATGTGTATTACTTATAATTATGTAAGACCAATATTGTGTGCCTAGAAAAACGTAGACTTACAATCACATACTGACAAAGGGAAATGTGTTATGGAAACCACATTTTGATAAAGAGAAAATTAGAAATGCTTATAATTGAAACATAAAATGCCAGTATATTTTCCCTCATACATAATTTTAAGAGTAAACAGAAGGAATTTATAAAATTTGATTTATTAATAACATGTATTTTATTTTTGTTCCAAAACTTGGTTTATTCATTTAGGATGGGCAGAAATATGAAAGAAGAAAGAGAGCCAAGATTTTAGGGAAGACTTTGTAATAAAATATGCACACACAGACTTGAAACAATCTGGTCATAGGGTAACAAAGTAACAGGTTTTTCTCCACACATTTCCCCCATCCCTAGATAGGCACTGAGTCCCAGTATGCAAACAAAAGGGACATATTGTAGAGGTGATTCATACAGCTGGGGAGACAAAAGGCTGTAACAGCCAAAGCCAACATTTAACAACAACCTCTAATAAAAAAGTAACAAATTCTTTTGGAGGAAAAGTGGCATATTTGAAAATGTAGCATATTCTTTAACAGTTCCATTTTTAAACATTAACAAGAATAACTCAAAATAACAACTAACTTACCCATTTTTATAGAAACCTAGTTTTTCATAAATATCTGTCTGAGCTTTCATCTACATATGTGCTGCTATCTTTTTGCAAACTCAATCACAGGGTAATTTAGTCTGTATTGGTAAATGCAGAAAGGCTCTCAGATGGCTTAGAAGAAATAGAACAAAATTAGTTTGGATTTTTTTCCAAGTGGATTGTCACAATCTGTGCATGTTATTTCCTTTATCGTTACATTTATGCAACATTCAGATTCTCTTTCTTCCTTTATCCATCTCCTATTTAACATAAACAGGGGGAAATTGAATGAGTGTAATCACCTCTAGATCCTTTATAAAGATTATACAATAGCTAAGAGACTGAAATGCTTGAATGGTTGTTCTTGGTTTAACTTTGGCATGTGACATTGAAGCAATGTATCTTCTGCTCTGGCCAAGAAAATCAAAATCAGGGTTCTAAGCACAGATAGGGGAGACATTCTCTTGCTATGCTATGCTTTAATATTCCTGAATCTGTTTTCTGTCTTAATCTCCCTTCAAAAGAACTTCAATTTTAACACAGCTGCCAATAGAGTTCAAAAACAGGCATTAAAATAAAGTGTTTATCGAAATATGTTTAGTCTCATTTCTGAAGAATTTTAAATTTGACATGATACTTACAAATTATATTATATTGGTATTATTTGCTACTAAAAACACAAAGTAATTAAATTAAATGTGACTTTCAAAGTCATAATAACAATTATTTCTTATTTCAAATAGCTTCAAGATATTCTTCAAATTTAGAGACTCAGATTTTTCCACAATGGGCTATTGCTCTGAGAAGAGGATAATACTTATGAATTGAACATTCTTTTTATTAACGACAATGTTGCCAGAAATATTGAAAATGATTAGATATAAAGATATTTCTAATTATTATAGAATTCATTGCTTTTTTTCCCTATTTCCTGTTTTCTGCCTCCTGGTATGACACTATAGAACAATCACTGTTCTGCTAACCACAAGGTCAGTGGTTCAAATCCACCAGTTACTCCTGGGAAACCCTATACAGAATCACTATGAGTTGAAGCCAGCTTGATTTGACAGCACTTAACAAAACAACAGCAAACACTTTACGTTGGATACTTTCCAAAATGTATGCCAATTATCCATTTACACTTCTGTTTTCTCCCTATTGACTGGAAGTTTTGTCCCCTTCTCCTTTGTACCCAGATTTAAAACATAATTCTGGAACATTCTTGCAGTTCCATACATTTTCTGATGTATAGTTATTGGTTTGGAGCCCACAGACACAACTAGATGTACAGAAAATCTGCTCAACCATACTGAATTCACATCCATTTCTTGGTGTGGCACTCTGGGTAAATGTGCTAAACTGAAAAGTCAGTTGAACTGTTAAGTTGGTGGTTCAAGCTCACCAACTGCTCCTCAGAAACCCTATACAAAGTCGCTATGGGTTGCAACCTACTCAACGGCACTTAACAACAACAACATAACCTAGTTACTTTGGGGTTAATGCAGTTTCCTTTGGGTAAATAATTAATTTTTCAGGATTTCTTCATGCACTCCTTGTCCTTCATCTTTCATCAAACAGTGTCTGAATTAACAGCCTGGCATTGGAACAGATAAATGAAAAGTCCATCTTTCAGGGCAACTAGGTCATAATGCTACATTAGGTTTACCAGGATCCAGATTTCTTAGTATGATTTTTAAAGTCTTCATGGCCAAAATTGATTTATCCATGCTCCAATTATGTACCAGGCTATAAGAAAGAGAACTGAGAGATGGTTGTTATTATTGACCTGTAACTTGTGTACATTATTTCTACTTATAACTAATTGGCTGGATTTAAGTTTCATGAATCATGCTAATAGTAAAGCTGGAGTATGCTGTTGTTGTTGTTTTGTGCAATCAAGCATGTTTCGTGTCTCACAGAGACACCATGTACAACATAACAAAACACTGCCTGGTCCTGCACCATACTCACAACTGTGGTTAAGTTTTAACCCATAGTTACTGCCACTGTATCAACCCATCTTGCTGGGGTAGGGGTGGACACTTCCTCTTTTTCACTGACCCCTCCATTTTATCCTTCTCCAAAGACTGATCCTTCTTGAGAGCAAGGTTGAAGAATGACAAACAAAGTCTCAGCATCTTCACTTCTAAAGAGCGTTTGGACTGTACTTCGTCTAAGACTGTACTTCTAAGAGAGATTTGTTGGTTTTTCTGGCAGTCCATGGTACTTTTAATATTTTTCATTATCACCATAATTCAAATGCAATGATTGATCTCCAGACTTTCTTATTAAATGTCCAGTTTTCACATACAGTTGAGGCAATTGAAAATACCATGGCTTTAGGCAGGTACATAATAGTCCTCACACTGACATCTTTCTTTGTTTTTTAACACTTTAAAGAGAACTTTTGCAGCAGATTTACCTAATGCAAGATGTCCTTCGATTTTTTGACTGTTGCTTCCATGAACATTGATTGTGGATCCAAGTAAAATGAAATCTTTGACAAATGCTATCTGTTCTCCACTTATCATGATTCTATTTGTTGGTCCAGTTGTAAGGAATTTTGTTTTCTTTACATTGAGGTGCAATCCATACTTAAAGCTGTATGTAGTATTTGATCTTCACTATTAATAAGCAAAAGGAGCTCTGGTAGCATAGTAGTTACAAATCAAGTTGCAAACCTTAAGTCAGCAGTTCGAAACTACCAGCTGTTCCGCGGGAAAAAGATGAGGCTTTCTACTCCCATAAAGATTTACAGCCTCAGAAACTCTGTACAGGGTCGCTATGAGTCGGAACTGACTCCATGGCACATAACCACCACCACCATTAGTAAGCAAGATTTTGTCATCTGCATATTACAAATTGTTAATGATTCTTCCTTCAATCTTGAGGCCATGTTATTCTTCATATAACCCAGTTTCTCTGATTACATATTCGGCATACATATTGAATAAATATGGTGAAAGGATACAACCCTGGCTAAAGTATATTTACTAATAATTACTATATAAGGAAGAATGAAATAGGTTCTATTAACTTGGTGAAAATAACATCTAATGAAAGTTATTTGGTAGAAAGAATTAATTCACCTTGAGGAATTAGGTACAGCATTTTAGAGCATGGGAATAAATTATAGTGGGTTAATTTACTGAACTAATATTTATTGAATCCAGCTTTGTGTTAAGAAATGGAAAGAAAAATGTCTGTAGCACCTTTCCTACTAGAAATAAGCACTGGACTGCTAACTACAAGACAGGCTGTTTAAACTCACAAGTTGTTCCTCAGAAACCCTATGCAGGATTGCTATGAGTCAGAACTGACTCAACAGCATTTGACAACAACAAAAACAACAGTTTTATTATTTTATCAAAATGAAAATATAATGATGAAAACTGGGATTTGGGGAGAATTTCTAAAAGTTCAAGGTCTGATGATACCATTGAAATAGAAATTTTATACATTCAAATCAATACAGACAATAGTAAACAACTCTTGAGAGGAAAGTTTGTATCATGAACCACTTATGTTTTGGTTGCAAGTAACAGAAAATATAATTAACAGAGACATCTGATTTTGTGCTGGTGCTTAACAAACATTATCTAAGATTCTGAAGCTACCCATTCTTTTATTCTGTCATTCTGTTTTTTGAATTTTATGCTCTCATCTCATGATTTCAAGGTGGTTTCCATGGATCAAGTATAAAACAACCACATTCAAAATCAGAAATAAAAGTGGTGGCAAAAAGAATGTTTTAGTCAATTTATTTCTTGTTTTTACTTGTAAAGAAAACAACATAAATAGAAGCACTCTAGAAGACTTACCTTTCGACTTCCTTAATCAAAAGTACAAGAAAATTTAGGAAAATAAGCATCTGGAAGAAAAGAAAAGTGGTCCAATAACTAACAACGGCTAGATTGACCCCCTAGAATGGGGCTTATTACCAGTCTAATAAAATCAAGGTTTAATAATAAGAAAGTAGACAAAGAGTACCTTTTAAGTAAACGCATAATGGAGGATGCCACAACTTCATACCCAGTCAAATAATGATCTTTAAGTCTTAATAATTCTTGTGCAACTTACTCCATAAACGACTCCATCTCTCTCCTTAATCAATAATATTCTTTTCCTATAGCCTCGTATCTCTCAGAGTTATATATAATATATATATGTCTTTCCTATTTTAAAAAGAAAATAATCTGCCCTCAATACAATGTGTTCCTCTAGCTGTCTTGAAATTTGTTCTCTTTCCCTCCATGGGCATGTTTATCTAATCTGTAATTTTACTTACTTCCTTTTTCTGTTCCGCTACTCCTTTTTCACTTTCTAATCAAATTCAGTCCAATCTTTGCTCCCAACACCATAATAAGCCATTATTGCAAAGGCCAACAGTAAGTAAACAACCTTTATGTTTCAAATGCAATAGACAATTTTATGTCTTTATTAAACCTCAGCCTGTGTGCCATTTGCTAATTCTTACCACTATGTCTTACTAAAGTTATTGCTTTCTTTGGCTTTGGAAACATTACTTTTCATTGGGTTTTCTCAAACTCTTATGTCTTCATCTTGTTCATTGTCATGATTTATGTTTTCTACATGTGTACCAAGTCTGCTAACCAAGAAAACCTTATGGAGCAATTCCACTCTGTAACACATGAGGTTACCATGAGTTGGAACTGAATCAACAACAACCGAATCAGTTTACGTAGGGTATCAAAAGGTTAAAATTTCTCTACCAAATATTCAAATGTTCTCAAAGTATCATTTCCTACAGAATACATTTTAATTTTGAATAGAAAATATACATTTACCATGTAAAGATAGATGAACATCAGCTTAACTAACATTTATATACTTCTATCAATCAAATTGGTGTCCTGGTGTGGCGCTGTGGGTTAATGCGTCAGACTGCAAAGTCATTTGAACTGCAAGGTCAGTGGTTCAAGCTCACCAGCTGCTCCTTTGAAACCCTATACAGGGTCACTATGGGTCAGAATCGACTCAACGACACTTAACAACAACATCAATCAAATTTGCCAACCACTCTGAAAATCCTATACAAGGTTACTATGTGTCAGAATTGACTTGATAACACTTAACAACAGCAGCATCAATAGATGATAGAACATGTTAATAAATATTAAGAAATTTATTATCATTTTCTACTGGGTTGTTATGAGTCAAATACATTGGGCGAAATGTAAAAACAATAATAATCTACTGATAAAATATCTTGATGCAATGGACTTTTATAGAGCTCTTGCCCCATCCATCAAAAATATAAAACATTGACTGAAATTCAATGTAAATGAGCTATAAAAGCAGTCTTAGCAAATTTCAAACATTTGAAATGAATAAATTATCTAACCATAAAATAACTAACCTAGAATTCAATTAAAAAACTAAAATAAAACAAAAGGAAGACATACATATTATATGTATGAAAGGGCTTCAAAAAGTTCATGGGGAAATGGAATTAAAAGATAATGGCATTTGTTCATGGACTTGTTGAAGTTCCTGTATGGATTGTTATTTGTTGTTATTATTAAATGCATTTGAGTAGGTTCTGAGGCTGTACATCTTTACAGGAGCAGAAAGCCTTATATTTCTCCCATTGAGCATCTGGTGATCTCAGACTCCTGACTTTGTGATTCACAGTCCAATGCTTATTTTACAGATTCACTGAGCTCCTACCTCATATAGATTTTTATGAATATCCAGAAAAGTTAATAGTGCTTATGAGGAATCTGTACATGGACCAAGAAGCAGTTGTTTGAACAGAACATGGGAACACTGTATGATTTAAAATTAAGAAACATTGTATGACAGGGTTGTATTCTTTCACCATATTTATTCAATGTGTTTGCTGAGAAAATAATCCAAGAAACTGGGTTATATGAAGAAAAATGTAACATCAGGATTGAAGGAGAACTCATTAACAACCTGCAATATGCAGATGATACAACCTTGCTTGCTGAAAGTGAACAAGACTTAAAATACTTACTAAAGAAGATCTAAGACCACAGCCTTCAGTATGAATTGCATTTCATTGTGAAGGAAAAAAAAAAAAATTCTCACCACTGGACCAATAAACAAAATTCATATCAATGGTAAAAAGATTGAAATTGTCAAGGACTTCATTCTTCTTGGATCAACCATCATGACTCATGGAAGCAGCTGTTAAGAAATCAAAGGATGTATTGCATTAGGCAAATCTGCTGCACAAGACCTTTTTAAAGTGTTGAAAAGCAAAGATGTCAGCTTGAGGACTAAGGTACGCCTGATCCAAACCATAGTATTTTCAATAACTTCATATGCATGTGAAAACTGAACAGTGAATAAGGAAGACCGTAGAAGAATTGGTGCTTTTGAGTTATGGTGTTGGAGGAGAATATTGAAAGTGTCATGGGTTGCCAAAAGAACAAACAGATCTGTGTTGGAAGAAATACAGCCAGAGTGCTCCTTGGAGACCAGGACGACCAAACTTCATCTCTTATACTTTGGATATATTGTCAGGAGGGACCAGTCACTGGAGAAGGCCATCATGTTTGGTAAGGTGGAGGGTCAGAGAAAAAGAGGAAGACCCCCAGTGAGATGGATTGGCAAAGTGGCAGCATCAATAGGCTCAAGTGTGGCAAAAATTGTGAGATTGGTCCAGGACCAGGCAGTGTTTCATTCTGTTGTGAATAGGATTGCTATGAATCAGCACTGACTTGATGGCACCTAAAAAAATAACAAGAAAATTAGAAAATATTTTCACTTTTTAGGAGTGAACTTATGACAT
>NW_006408604.1:5159478-5160381 GCF_000296735.1 Chrysochloris asiatica
CAATTGTGAGGATGGTGCAGGACACGGCAGTGTTTTGTTCTGTTGTGGGTACAGTCTATATGAGTCAGAACCAAGTTGTTAGCACCTAACAACAGCAACAACTATCATCTGTTATTTCCAGAGAAAAAGTTATTTAAAAAATAGGTATTTCCTGGAAAAGTATTCCTCTGTTTTGATACCACAGCCGTCCAAACATACATGTCAACACTGTGTTAAGCACTTCACTAAACTCTAATAAGTTATTCTCATAAGAAAAGCCACAATTGGAATGATAGTCAAATATCATTTGTCATGATATAGCTTTCATTCCATAGAGTTTTTGTCAAAGAGCAAAAACTGAGAAATTATATATTTATTAACTCATAATGCCACTACTTAAACACAATTATTGTTTTTCTGTACAGATCATGTTCTTTCAATCACATGAAAGATGACATTAAACCCTGCAACTAAAAGTAAGAAAATACTATGACACATTAAAAATATAGCTGAGTCTTCCACCTATAATTGATTGGAATACCTAAAAGGGGACTAGAGCTTGCCCAGTGAAAGAGACCTTCTGCAGAGCCTTAGTATGTCATAAGACCATAGGTGGAATCCTGAATCTCATCCAGAATCTTCTGAGGTGGGATATTCCCACTTCAAAGGACAAGTAGACCAGCCTGGAGCAGCTAGAAGAACAGAAGATACTTCATAAAAGAAAAACTGGCAGGAAAAAAAAAACAAACAAACAATAACGGCAGTCTGATTAATAAGCTAGCTATTCTCCCAGGAACCATCAAGGCAAGTGGTCGGGTCCCCTCAGAGCAAACCCCCTTCCAAGCCTAAGACTCAAAGGGAATACATGAGCAGACATGTGCTCTTGTTGGTAATCACGTTGGTCACCGATAAGGGAGAGTGGGG
>NW_006408604.1:5161387-5163380 GCF_000296735.1 Chrysochloris asiatica
CTGAGATTGTCTCTAAATTCAGGTGTATTGTGTTCAATGTCATATTTTGCCTCTCATAGGTTTGTTTAAATTTTCTTCAGCTTCAGCCTGAACTTGCACATGTGCAATTGATAGTCTGTTCCACAGTCTGCCCTTGCCTTTTTGGCTAAAGATATTATGCTTTTTCATCATTTCTTTCTATGGATATAGTCAGTTAAATTTCTGTGTATTCCATGTGGTTAGGGCCATGTACCTAATTGCCTTTTACAATGTTTAAAATGGTATTTTCAATCAATAGTTCATTGGTCTTGCAAAATTCTATCCAGCAACATTTCTAACAAAAAGGCCATTTTTTCAAACTACTGATCTTTCCTCTTTGTTTTCAACTTTCATATTCCAATTACCAGTAATTATCAGTACATCTTGATCTCATGTTTGATTAGTTTCATACTGAAGAAATTTCTGGAATTCTTCAATTTCATCATCACTAACTTTCATGGTTGGTGCTTAAATTTGAATAATAGTTGTATTAATGGATCTTCCTTGTAAGTGTATCGATATTATCCTATCACAGACAGTGTTGTATTTCAATGCAGATCTTTATATATTTTTTGTTTGTCTTTTTGTGATGAATGTGACACCATTCCTCCTCAATTTTTCATTCCCGGCATAGTAAACAATGTGATTGTCAGATTCAAATTGACCAATACCAGTCCATTTCAGTTAATTAATGCCTAATAACCAAAGTCATGGTATTTTCAATTATCTCATCTGTATGTGAAAGCTGGACAGTGACTAAGGGAGACCGTAGAAGAACTGATGCTTTTGAGTAACAGTGTTGGAGGAGAATATTGAAAGTACCATGGGCTGCCAAAAGAACAAACAGATTTGCGTTGGAAGAAGTGCAGCCAGAGTGTTCCTTGGAAGCCAGGATGGCCAAACTTCATCTCTCATACTTCAGACAGATTGTCAGGAGAGACCATTCTCTGGAGAAGGATATCATGTTTGGTAAGGTGACCCCCAGCAAGATGGATTGGCAAAATGGCAGCATCAATGGGCTAAAGCGTGGCAACAATATTGAGGTTGGCCCAGGATCAGGCAGTGTTTCTTTCTGTTGTGCATAGAGTAGCTATGAGTTGGTACCAATTCAATGGCACCTAACAACAACAACAACAACATGTCAATCTTTATGTGTTCCATTTCATTTTTGACATCTTCTAATTTTCTTGATTCACACTTTTTACATTCCATATTCTGATTATTAATGGATGTTTACAATTGTTTCTCCTCATTTTGAGTTGTGTTTCTGCAGCAAATTAAGGTCCAGAAAGCTTTACTTAATTTGCCTTATCATAGTTAACTCTACTTTGAGAAGTCAGCTCTTCTAAGTTATATTTTTAAGTGCCTTACAACCTGAGGGGCTCATCTTCTGGCACTATATATAACAACAATCTTGTGTCATTCATAATATTTTTATCTTCCGGCTCTATATCTGACAATGTTCTGCTGGTATTCATGTTTTCAGTAGTTAAACATTCAAAAGTAGGCAATCTCCCCTTCTTCCTACTCTGTCTTACTCTGGAAGTGCAACTCAAATCTGTTCACCATGGGTGATCCTACTGGTATTTAAAATACTTGTGGCAGACCTTCCAGCATCATAGTAAAACGCAAGCTACCATAACACGACAACTGAAAGACTAGGACCTCTGTAAAAATTTCCTGGCTGGGTATGTATGTGTGTAAAAATGAGAGTGAGCTCAAAACTGCGTATGTATATGTATGTATATAAATGAGGGTGAATTCAAAAAGTTCATGAGAAAATTTAACTGTGTTTCAATTCCTTTTTCCACAAACTTTTTGAATCTTCCATATATGTGTGTGTCATATATGCATATATATGCTTGTGAAATACAGTGCATAAACATTGATATCTTAAGCATTAGTGAGCTGAAATGGACTGGTATTGGCCATTTTGAATCTGATGACCACATGGTTTACTATGCCAGAAATGACA
>NW_006408604.1:5163480-5165668 GCF_000296735.1 Chrysochloris asiatica
CAAAAATGAAATGGAACACATAAACATCGATATCCTAGGAATTAGTGAGCTGAAATGGACTGGTATTTAATGTTTTGAATCTGACAATCACATGGTTTACTCTGCTGAGAATCACAAATTGAACAGAAATGGCATTGCATTCATCATCAAAAAGAACATACCAAGACTTGTCATGAAATACAAACCTGTCTGTGATAGGACAATATCCGTATGTCTACAAGGAAGACTAGTTCATACCACTATTATTCAAATTTACATACCAACCACTAGAGACAGTGATGATGAAACTGAAGACTTCTACCATCTTCTTCAGTCTGAAATTGATCAAACACGCAATCAAGATGTATTACTGGCTGTTTGAATGCAAAGGTTGGAAACAAAGAGGAAGAATCAGTAGGTGGGATATATGGCCTGGGTGATAGAAATGATGCTGGAGATCACATGATAGAATTTTACAATAGATGGCATACACAGAAATAAAATTGACTACAGTTATGGAAAGAGGCAGTGGAAAAGCACCATATATTCATCCAAAATAAGGCTAGGAACAGATGGTGGAGCAGACCATCAACTGCTCATATGCAAATTCAGGCTGACGCTAAAGAAAATGAAAAGTCCACAAGAGCCAAAATATGATATTGACTATATCCCACCTGAATTTAGAGATCATCTGAAGAACAGATTTAGTGTATTAAGCACTAATGGCCAAAGACCAGAAGAGTAGTGGGATGACATCAAGAACATCATACAGGAAGAAAGCAAAAGGTTATTATGAAGAAAGAAAGAAAAGTCCAAAATGGATGTCAGAAGATACTCTGAAACTTGCTTTCCAGCATAGAGATGCTAAAGCAAATGGAAGTGGTAAGGAGGTACAAGAGTTGAACAGAAATTTTCAAAGGTGAGCTCGAGAAGACAAAGTCAAATATTATAACCTGTAGTTAGAAAACCAAAAGGGCAGAACACACTCAGTGTTTCTGAAGCTGAGGGAACTTAACAAAAAATTCACACCTCAATTTGTGATATTGAAGGATCCACGGGGGAAAATATTGAATGACGCCGAAAACATCAGAAGAAGATGGGAGGAATACACAGAGTCACTGTACCAAAAAGAACTGGTTGATGTACATCCATTTCAAGAAGCAGCATGTGATCAAGAGCTGATGACCCTGAAGGAAGGAGTCCAAGGTGCACTGAAGGCATTGGCAAAGAACAAGGCACCAGAAATAGATGGAATACAAATTGAAATGTTTCAACAAACTGATATTGCACTGCAGGTACTCACTCATCTATGCCAAGAAATTTGGAAAACAACTACCTTGCCAATTGACTGGAAGAGATCTATATTTGTGCCCATTCCAAAGAGAGGTGACCCAACAGAATATGTAAATCATTGGACAATATCACTGATATCCCATGTAAGTAAAGTTATACTAAAGATAATATATAAACTGCTGCAACCATACATTAACAGAGAATTTCCAGTAGTTCAAGCTGGATTCAGAGTATGATGGGGAAAGAAGAATATCATTGATGACATCAGGTGGATCTTGGTTGAAAACAGAAAAATATTTACCTGTGATGTATTGACTATTCAGAGGCTTTTGATTGTGTGGATCACGACAAGCTATGGACAATACTGTGTAGAATGAGTATTCCAGAACACTTACTTGTATTCATGAGGAGCCTGTATATAGACCAAGCAGTAGTTATTCAAACAGAGCAAAGGAACACTGAATTACTCATAATTTGGAAAGGTGTGTGCCAGGGTTGTATTCTTTCACCATACTTATTCAATCTGTATGCTGAGCAAATAATCCGAGAAACTGGATTACATGAAGAAAAACATAGCAAAAGAATTGGAGGCAGACTCATTAATAACAACTTGTGGTGCGCAGATAATACAATCTTGCTTGCTGAAAGTAAAGAGGACTTGAAATACATACTGATGAAGATCAAAGCCTTCAGTAAGGGTTACACCTCAATGTAAAGAAAATAAAAATTCTCAAGACTGGACCAATAAATAAAATCATGCATGATAAATGGAGAAAAGATTGAAGTTGTCAAGGACTTCATTTTGCTCAAATCAACCATCAACACTCATGGAACTAGCAGTCAAGAAATCAAATGACGTTATTGCATTAGGAAAATCTGCTGCACAAAATCTCTTTAAAGTGTTGAAGAGCAAAGA
>NW_006408604.1:5165768-5167812 GCF_000296735.1 Chrysochloris asiatica
CAAACCAAGGCCAAGGGCAGATTGTGGAACACACCATCAATTGCTCATATTCAAATTGAAACTGAAGCTGAAAAAAATGAAAACAAGTCCACAAGAGCCAAAATATGACCTTGAATATATCCCACCTGAAATTCAAACCCAACTAGACATTATAAAACAGACATGAGAGATGTTCCTTCTGAGACTGATACCTTACCTTAGGCTCATGTCACTCTGCCTCACACCACCACCAGCTGCTGAGAGGTCTGGACTTTCTCACGTTGATCCTTCTTGTTATCTATTTGATTTCTGAAAAGATAAGTCTTTAGTTATTGCTTTCAATATAGATTAAATGATGATTTCATTGTGGTCCTACATTATGAGCTATTGTTCAGCCTGCTACCTTAGCTGCTAGGCCACTACTTCAGCCATATGGTTTCCTATTTCTGTGCAGCAGAGACTATGACTTCTTGCATTGTTTTGGAGAGTATCAAAACACAGTTTTCTAGAACTTTTATTATTTCTAACTAAAACTTTCATATTGTGTAATTTATTTTGTCTTTCCTTTGTAAGTATGAAACTTTATTTTAGAGACTATAATTGACTTTTCAGCAGTTAATAGAAGTGACTCTCCTGTATTTCCATTCATACCTCAATATCAGTTAATATAGAAAGTTAATTCAGTCAACATGTAAAGGTATTCTAAGGTATCCTTGAAAAGTTTTGAATTTTAGAGATTTAGATTTAAAGGAGTAAGAGAAAACAAGTAAGAGTGAAAGACTGAATCTATTAACTAATCAAAATTCAAAGGATAAGTAACTCTAATTACTAAATATACTTCATTGTCAATAGGTAGTCTCCTATCAATATGCTCAGACAAACAATAATATTAAGGATCTGTAGGTACTCATGATTTACAGTGTTTCATGAGTTATCAACCAGAAAAAGCAAAATCAACTCTAAAATATTTGGGGTAAATCCCCAGGGAAACAGAGTGAAATACTAACTGAAAAATAAATCAAAGGGACTCAAGAAGTTTTAGTGCTAGGTGAAAAATAAATAGAAATAAACATTGATTTCATTGTTCAGTCTGAGTGAAATAATAAAACAAGCAATGCAACTGGTGAAAAGAAATGACTTTTTCTTAAGTGATCCACTTCTTTTGAATCACCCACATGTGACTTCTTAAAAGCTTGGTGTTCTTGACATGTGGAACAATATTAACCACAGCGTTTTATCTTTTTAAAGTCCACAAAAGGCACATTACCATAATCTATAATTTAACATTTAAAAATTGCTTTGGATTATGTAAGTGTCAGATAAAATGAATCCTAATGGGTAAGTACACAGATGTAATGGAAAGAAGCTTGTCTTGAAGGTCAAGAGACCTAGAATCTAGTCCAAGACTTACAACTAACAATGTAATCTTGGACAAGTCACCTAGCCTCTGGTTTTTCTGTGCCACATTTCTTCTTATTTGAAATTAAGGTTTAGACAAAATGGTCTCCAAGGACTTTTACAATCCAAATTCTAGTAAGGAATAAAATTGAAAAGTAAATGTGCTTTTCACTAAAATAATTACCTGCTACTGAGTATAATTGCTTCCTTTTGGTAAAATGACATGGTCTTTATACACATTTTTATTAGCACAGCACTGTTTTCTGTTTACACACTATGCCTATAAAACTATGTAATATTTTTGAACGAGCATAGAGGTAGTTATTCTTGCAAATTAGTCCATTCCCATTTTAGGTGGCTAAGTTCAGAGGTTGTAGACTTATTCTATTATACTGAGATTTATCAGAACACTTTGAAATGCTTTAAAATTATCTTCTGAATTGAAAATACATTCTTTTGAACTCAAGATTTCATGAATTTTTTCACTTATCAAAGGTATCTTCAGTGGAGTTAAATCTTCATTTGAATATGTTTTTTATTTTGCTTCTCAGTAACAATAAAAATCTTTCAGAGCCTGGACTAAGCATGAAGATAGAGTAATAAAGCTCAAAGCATGGCATTTGCTTCTTTAAAAAGTTATTTAATAATAACATTAAAAGATCAATAA
>NW_006408604.1:5173413-5176484 GCF_000296735.1 Chrysochloris asiatica
AGGGTACACCTAACCGAAACCATGGTATTTTTAAGAACCTCTTATGTGTTCGAAAGTTGGACAGTGAGTAAGGAATACCGTAGAAAACTTGATACATTTGAGCTATGGTGTTGGAGAAGAATATTAAAAGTACCATGCACTACCAAAAGAACAAACCAATATGTGTTGAAAGAAATACAGCCAGAATGATTCCTGGAAGCCAGGATGACCAGACTCTCTCCCTCATACTTTGGACATATTGTCAGGAGGGACCAGTCTTTAGAGAAGGATATCGTGTTTGGTGAAGTGGTGTGTCGTAGAAAAAAGGAAGACACCCAACAAGAAAGACTGGCACAGTGGCAGCAGCAATGGGCTTAGGCATAGCAATGATTCTGGGATCCTAGGTCAACCTCACAGTCATTGCTACAACTGAGTCCAGGACTGGGCAGCTTTGATTCTGTGTGCGTATGGTTGCTATGAGTCAGTACAGACTCGATGGCACCCAACAATGACAGCAACTATTCCCAAGTTGTGCTACCTTTCCTTATCATCTGACTATTTGTATTCCCTTTTTCTTACTCATTCATTCATCTAATCTTTTACATTCAGCATTCTACCATATTATAATTTTTCTCCATTAAATGCAAAATTACTTTACATTATTTTTGGTTGCTTGTTTGTTATTGTTTTTAACACAATTTGTTAACACATTCCACTTGAAATCTGGTCAGGGAGAAAAAAAGTTGGCAGATTTTTTATTTGGGTTTTTGTTTTGTAATATTGTCAATTCTTAGTCAACATCTTGTTATAATGATCAGTTATGAGCTGGCCATCACTTTGTGAGAGAAAAGTGTGGATAAGTTGGCTGAACTGTATACTATGTAGGTCAGCAGGACATATGATAAGGTGAACTCTATCCTTTACTGAAAATTTTTCTATATATACTTAAAACAGCTTTGCAAACAAATTGTGTGTGCTTTTTATTCTAGTAATGTAATATAGTAGTAATTATAATCTATTTCATTTTACCTTATATTATGGAGTCCTGGTGTAGTGCTGTAGGTTAATGTGCTAGACTGAAAGTCAGTTTGAACTGCAAAGTCGGTGGTTCAAACTCACCAGGCGCTCCTCGGAAACCCTATACAGGGTTGCTGTAGGTTGGCATCAACTTGACAGCACTTAACAACAACAACAACAAGTTTATATTATATTTGGGTAGTGTGGTAGCCCTCTAGTGTAAGCACTGAACTGAGAACCACAAGGTCAGCAGTTAGAGCACACCTGCTGGCCCTCGGGAGAAAAATGAGGCTTTTTGCTCCCACAAAGACTGACAACTTCAGAAACCTTATACAGGGTTGCTATGAATCCAGACTGATTTGATGCCGCTTAATAACAAGATCAACATATATTATATACATATTGTTTTTTATCCATGAAAGAATAAGATAATAGGAGACACTTTCTTACTCTTATGAACTCATAAGTCTTAACTTGATACCAATCCCACTTCAACATATGAAAAGGTTACTTAAGAACTCAGAATCTATCATCTTTATACTTGGTTCTAATCCCCTGTGACTCATGCTACAACTTGGCTAAATAGTGGGTCTTTGGGCAGGCACAATCCTGACTACTTCCATGATCTAGTTAATTTTTATGTAACTTTAAGGGTTTTTTTTTGACATTACTAATCTGGGACGCCTTTCCTGGCAATCTTAGTCTATGTTAAAAGGTACTCCTTTGGTCTCACAATATTTCTACTACTCTTTACTTTATCACATTTGGAATGATAACCAAATATTATCATTTGTCATGATTATATCTTTCATTCTATAGAATTTTGTCACAGAGCACGAACTGAGAAAAGATATCCTTACTAACTCATAGTGCCTGCTACTTAGGTACAACAATTGGTTTTCTGTACAGATCACTTTTCTGCAGTCACATGAAAGATGACATCTACAAAATGTCCAGATTTCAAAAGGAACAAACTTCAAGTGAAATATGTCAACAAATTGTGTTTTAAACAATAACAAATAAGCAAATAAGTATATCATTGTTTTTATCTGCTGTTGAGCTGACCCCCTACTCATGGTGACCCCATGGGCAATAGATTAGAAGATAAACACTGCTAGGTCTTGTATTGTGGCCAGCCACTGCATCATCACCATGACTGGATTCACATTAAATCATTAAGATCCATAGCATTTTTATTGACTTGTTTTTGTAAATAGATTACCAGACCTTTCTTTGTAGCCTATTGTAGTCTGGATGCACTGCTGAAACCTGTTCAGTATCATAACAGATTTTTATGCCTCCACTAACAGATTGTTGATGGCTATGTAAGGATCTCTGGTAGTGTAGTGGTTACGAATCGGGCTGTGAAGCGCAAGGTCAGAAGTTTGAAACTACCAGCTGCTCCATGGGAGAAAGATGAGGTGTCTGCTCCAGTAAAGATTTACAGCCTCTGAAACCCTGTTCAGGGTCGCTATGGGTCAGAACTGACTCGACGGCTCTTAACAACAACAACAACAATGTATAGGGTACATTTGTCAACAACCAAACTTGGACTCCTTCATGGAAACTAAGAATACTACCACTAAATCATCATTGCCACACAACCGATGTTCCTGGAATTCCAGCCTTGTTCCTGACCTTAAACTCTTCAGGGCTACTCCTTCATGTTGCCTCATCTGTTGTAGCAAAACATAGCCTTATTGGCTGATGCAGGACTCTGATTTGTGAATATCTCAGTTTTGACTTGCCAGTTGGGTTTAAAATTTTTACTGTTTTATGTACAGGTGGTTCCCAATGTATAACATATTGGAATACTGTGAGCCACATTTGTCATTTAAAAAGAGGAAGACTCCCAAAGAGATGGATTGGCACAGTGGTAACCAGAATGGCTCAAATGTAACAATTTTGAGGATGTCACAGGACTGGACAGTGTTCCATTCTTCACAGGGTCACTATGAGTCAGAATTGATTTGACTACACCTAACAACAATGAGTCCTGGTGTGACGCAGTGGGTTAATGTGGCAGACTGCAAAGCCATTTGAACTGCAAGGTTGGTGGTTCAAAGTCACCAGCT
>NW_006408604.1:5176584-5178171 GCF_000296735.1 Chrysochloris asiatica
CAGGGTTGCTATGTGTTAGAACTGACTTGACTACACTTAACAACAACAATGAAGAGCCACTAGTAAGTTTAAACCAAGGACCTGGTGATTAGAAGTCCAGTGCTTATCCTACAATGCTACAGTAGGACTCTCCATTCCTGTATGGTGGTGGTAGTGGTTGTGTGCCATGGAATCATTCCCAACTCGTAGTGACCGTATGTAGGGTTTTGAAAACTAAATCTTTATGGAAGCAAAAGGCCTCAGCTTTCTCCACAGCGTATCTGGTAGATTTGAACTACGACCTTTTAGTTAGCAACCCAATTTGCAATCCACGTTGCTACCATGGCTCCTTCCTTTACTGTATGCTGTTTTTGTTGCTGATAAGTGCTGGTGAGTTGGTTCCAACTCATAACAACTTTATATAGGGTTTCTGAGCAGTGGCTAGTGATTTTAAACCATCAGTTTTGCAGTTCAAACTGACTTATGTTCCAGAGCATTATCCCACAGTGCCACACCAGGACTATATAATCAGACATAATTATAATGAACAAAAAAAATTTTATTCTATGTTCCAAAGAGAACAAATACATTGTGTTGTGGATTGACTTGAGCTCACCTACAATAAGTGTTATAAACCCTTACCTTCTATACATGTGAATGTAATCCCATTTGAAAATAGGATTTTCTTTGTTTTGTTAATGATGCCATTATCAGTGTAGGGTGTGTTTTAAACTTTTTTTTTTTTTTTTTTTTTACAATCCCTTCACTGCAACAACAGCTATCCTACTTACTCCCTGTGGCTTCCCATTTACTTCTATTTCACAAATGAACAAAGCAAAAATACTTCATGTACCATAGAAAACAAAAAAATATAATTCATTTAAATTTTAAGCAACTACATCCAAAAGTCTAGGTCATCAAATTGTGGCAATTTACACTTATTCACATTATCAAGCATCTGTATCTTGATCTTGATGAGTTCTGATCAGCTGGCTATCAAAGGTAGGTAAAATTGGTACCAGCTGCAAGTTTGGGAGTTCATGCACACCTTCCTGCAGTTCAGACCAGCTAGGCACTTTACTCTCTGCCCTAACCCCCAGGGCTAGGTCAGTACCCACAGGCTCAGGAGTTCAAACATCTTCCTAAACTTCAGACTAGCTAGCCCTTCTTCTTTCTTTCATTTCTAGGCCAATGGGTGTCAATGGTCAAACTCAGCCCATGTCTTCATTGCTGCATTTCCCCTACTTCCACTCACAAGGAGACCCAGATGGTCACCAGCAAGCATACTAGACTGCTCACAGATTCCTTTTCAGTTTCAGTCCTAGAAGTGGATTTACTCTGGTGGGTTGACTTTTCTTGTCTTGATTCCTTGAAAGCAAACAGCATGCTTGAAATCCAGCCAATCAAACAGTCTACTTTTTTCTGCAGCTCTTTCTTTCAATAAGAATTTTCTGTTCTCCCAGAAGTTCTGGATTTGTCTGCATGCCTGTTCTTTTCTTTTAAGTTTTAAGTTTTGTGAACTGAGAGATAGTTTACATGGGGGAACATTGACTTAACACCATCGTTTTATTGCAATGGTTACAATGTCCTCCATACATCATCGTTCAA
>NW_006408604.1:5178271-5184155 GCF_000296735.1 Chrysochloris asiatica
ACACTTGCAGATAATGGCCACTTTACCTGGCTTCAATGACTGGATGATCAGAGCTCAACTAGAAGAAGAAAGAAGAGGAAAAAAAGAGTAATCTGATACAATTTGATGAACTTGACCTACACCTATGGATGCAGTAGAGTTGTCTGTTGCAGCTATTACCTGAGTAAACTTAGTCTGTAGGTAGTATGTCCTGCTGGTGAGGATTGCATTTTGATCCACAGGCTGAATCACATCTTTATTTGGATAATCATTTAAAAAGAAATAGTATGCTTTAATATAGCTCTGTAAGTTTAAATGTAGTGTTTCCAACTCCAAAGACAAATAAACACTGGATTTATAAAGATACTGATAATAAAAGGCAATAATAATGAAAACTAAAATAAGCTATTTAAAACGAACTTACAATGGAGTCATTGGAACCCAACCCAGTTGTAAATTGGGGACTGCTAGTACTCTTTGGAATTCTGGTGTGGCGCTGTGGGTTAATGCACCAGATTGCAAAGCGGTTTGAACTGCAAGGTCAGCAGTTCAAGCTCACCAGGAGCTCCTCGGAAACCCTACATAGGATCGCTATGGGTCGGAACCGACTCGACGGCACTTAACAACAATAACAGTACTCTCAGAAACAACACAGCATAATTCAGCTCTTACTCCAGAATCTGAACTTGACTGAGTTTGCCTTAGGCTTTCTGGAGAGGAATTTTGCAATAAAAATAATAGCTGTAATTTTACTTCCATAGTTGACAACAGTGTTCTTTCAATTTTATTTATTTTCCTTTTATTTCTGTAATAAACTGAACATTATTATCATCATAATCCAACCCAATAAAATAAGAATTAAATATTTTTTTAAAAAATCAGTGAATTACTAATACCTTTACATCATCTCTTCCCATAGATGTAGCAAATTTGACTATATCCAGTATAATCCATCTGGTGCGGTCCATGTGTATAGCTGCTTTTTATGCTATTGAACAAAGGTATTTGTAATGAATAAGTCATTGGGCTTGCAAAATTCTGTCATGCAATCACTAGCATAATTTCTATCAGCAAAGTCATATTTTCCAATTACATTACCTTCCTCTTTGCTCCTAACTTTCACATTCCAATCATTAGTAATTATCAATGCAACTTAATTGCATGCTTGATCAATTTCATACTAAACAAGTTGGTAGAATTCCTTAATTTCATTATCACGGACTTCAGTGGTTGGTGTTTAAGTTAGAATAATGGTGACATTAACTGGTGTTCTTTGTAGAAATATGGATATTATCATATCACAGACACCATTGTACTTCATTCAAGATAAATCTTTAAATTTTGATGATGGATACAACATCATTCCTCTCTAATTTGTAGTTCCTTGCATAGTTAACCATGTAATTGTCTAATTCAGAATGCCTGATGCCAGTCCATTTCTGCTCATGAATGCCTAGGATAGCAATCTTCATGCATTTCATTTCATTTTTAACAACTTTCGATTTTTTTAGATTCATACTATGTAATTCCACATTCTGATCGTTAATAGATATTTTCAGTTGTTTCTTCTCATTTTGAGTTGTGCCACATCAGCAAATGAAGGTTCCAGATGCTTACTCCAACTATCTCATTAAAGTCAATTCTACTTTGAGTAAGCAACTCTCTCCCAATTGTATTTTAAGTGTTTTCCTCTGAGCAGCTCATCTTCCAGCACTCTATTTGACAGTGTTCTGCTGTCATTCCTAAGCTTTCCAGTGGCTAAACATTCAGAAGTGGTCTGCTTCTCCTTCTTCCTAGTCTGTCTTAGTCTGGAAGCTCCATTGAAACCTGTCCACCATGGGTGATCCTGTTGATATTAAAGTATGAGTGGTATATCTCCCAGCATCAGGGCAACACACAAGCAAACACAATACAATAAACTGACAGGCAAATGGTAGTTTTTGAAGTTTCTTTTCTAAATTACTCATAAAAACAAATTCAAGACACAGTACCTGCTACCAAAATACGTTTTTAATTTACTTTTGACTGGTAAGCTACTTAAGTAACATATTTCTGTGTATATTTTTATGGGCTAGTGTGTCTAATTTAAAAGAAATTTTATTTGTGTATTAAAGACACTCTCAAAAAACACTTAAAGATGACTTGTGTTGGCGTTCATAGTCATGGTTGGTAAACAATCTGGCAGAAACCTTTTTGCATAGGAAGCTGAAGAGAACACAAAAAGAAAGAACAGGCCTGGGCAATTTGAGCAGGTAACAAAGTTTAAGCCTTTGGAAAGAACTGACATTCTGAGAATAATAAATTTGCTATTAGTTTAATCTGTCCACAGCCCACTTTAATCATTTCTGAGAAATAACTATAAGAAGGATAGAAGGAAAAGAAATCCAGATAGTTTATCACTATGAAAAATAAACAAGATTGGAATAAACATTACTGTGCTTTGTGGGTACCAGAGAATGGCAGCTGAGAAACACAGCTCTTTTGGGCCTGGCTGCAATGTGCTAACATTTGCAGACACTATGACGTGAATGCATAAAGCAGACTTACTTCTTAACAAGTAGGAGATTCCCTTTGGAATCTAAAGAGAAGAAACACTAGAAGAAAGAGATGATCTACCTAAACAAAGGTGATCTGAGTCAGGTCATTCTTCATTCAGTATGATATTTTATAAAATGTTAAGGGCATAATTCTCCTAAAATCAAATTAAAATCAAAGAGTGTTGCTTGTTTGTTTAAAAATATTTTTGGACCCATTAGTTCCATAATAATACACCGCCTTTTAAATATTGCTAAATGTTCCGCTATCATTTGTCTGTCACTTTGTTATACTATGGTGGCTTGGATGTCCTTGTGAAGCTAGAAGTTATGCCACCAGTATTTCAAATACCAGCAGAGTCACCATGGCAGACAGGTTTCAGTGGATTTCCAGATTAAGACAGTCTAAGAAGGAGAAGCAAACCACCTGTGAATGGTTAGCCACTGAGAACCTTACAAACAGCAGAATGATCTAGTGCCAGAAGATGAGCCCCTCAGCTAGGAAGGAACTTGAAATATAACTGGAGAAGAGTCTACCTCTTCAGAGTAGAGTTGACCATAATGAACGGAGCAAAGTGTCCAGGGCCTTCATTCACTGATGGGACACAACTCAAAATGAAGAGAAACAGTTGTAAATATCTATTCATAGTCAGAACATAGAATGTACAAAGTATGAATCTAGGAAAACTGGAAATTGTCAGAAATGAAATGGAATGCCTATAGACTGATATCATAGGCATTAATGAGCTGAAATGGTCTGATATTAGCCATTTTTAATCACACAATCATATAATTTACTATACCAGGAGAGACAAATTGAAGAGGACTGGCATAGTATTTAACCACAAAAAGAACATTTAAAGGTCTCTTTTGACATACAATGCTGTCTGTGATAGAATAATATCCATATTCCTACAAGGAAGTCCAGTTAATGCCACTATTATTCATAATTACACACCAACCACTAAAGGCAGTGATGATAAAATTGAAGAACTTGACTAACATCCTGAAATTGATCAAACATGCAATCAAGATGCAGTGATAATTACTACTAATTGGAGTGAAGACATTGGAAACAAAGAGGAAGGATCTGTAGTTGGACAATATGGCCTTGGTTATAGAAATGTTGCTAGAAAAAACATGACAGAATTTTGCAAGTACAATGACTTATTCATAACAAATGTCTTTTTCAACAACATAAAATGTGACTACACACATGGACCTCATCAGATGAAATACACAGGAATCAAATTGACTACATATGTAGGAAAAGACAATGGAGAAGATAAATAACATCAGCCCAAACAAGGACAGTGGCCAACTATGGAATAGATCATCAATTGCCCATATGCAAGTTTAGGTCAGCTATGGAACAGATTGCTTATATGCAAGTTTATGCTGAAACTGAAGAAAACTAAAACAAGACCACGAGAGCCAAAATATGACCTTGACTATATCCCACCATGAATTCAGAGAAAATCTTAAGAACTGATTAGAAGCATTAGTCACTAATGCCTGAAGAGTTCTGGATGACATTAAGAACATCATACATGAAAAAAAATCAAAAGGTGATAAGAAAACAGGAAAGAAATAATAAAAGAACAAAATAGATGCTAGAAGAGCCAGAAAATTATTCTTGAGTGTACAAAAGCTAAAACAATTAGAAGAAATTATTAAGTAAAAAAGCTGAACAGAAAATTTCAAAGGGCAGCTTTAAAAGAATTACAATGAAATGTATAAAGACTTGGAGTTACAAATCCAAAAGGGAAGAATGCACTCAACACTTTTCAAGTTGAAAGAACTAAAGCACAGTTTCAAGCCTCAACTCACAATATTAAAGGATTGTACGTCTTGATGTGATGCTGTAGGACGAGTACTAGACTGAAAGATCAGTTTGAACCACAAGTCAACATTTCAAACTTACCAGTAACTCCTGGGAAACCCTATAAAGAATTGCTATGAGTTGGAACCACCTCAATGGCATGTAACAACAACCACAACATGGATGCTTGGATCAACACTCATGGAAGCATCAGTTAATAAATCAAATGATATATTGCATTAGACAAATCTGCTACAAAATATCTCTTTAAAATATTCAAGAACAAAAATACCAGTTTGAGGACAAAGGTGAGACTGACCCAAGTTATGATATTTTATTTGACTTATATGCATGTGAAAGGAGCTCTGGTAGTGTAGTGGTTACAAATCAGGTAGCTGATCTCACGGTCAGTAGTTTAAAACTAGCAGTGATTCAGAGGGTGAAAGATGAGCTTTTCTGTTCCTGTAAAGACTTACAGCCTCGGAAACCCTTGGAAACCCTATACAATGTCGTTATGAGTCAGAACTGACTCGATGGCACATAACCACCACCATCATATGCATGCAAAAGTTGGACAATGAATAAGAAAGAATGTAAAAGAATTGATGCACTTGAATTATGGTTTTGGAGATGAATATAAAAATACCATGGATAGTCAGAAAAACAAACAAATCTATGTTGGAAGAAGGACAGCCATAATGTTCCTAAAAAACCAGGAAAACAAGACTTTATCTCTCATACTCCAGTCATGCTATCAGGAAACAGTAATCCTTGAAATTGGATATAATGCTTGCTAAAGTGGAGGGTCAGTGACAAAGGGGAAAACTACCAAGAAGATAGATTGACACAGTGGCAGCAGAACATAGGCTCAAACATAAAAACAATTGTTAAGTGTAATATATTTCAATTTGTATTCCATCAATTCTTGAAACTTTATTTTTTGCTAATGCTTTCAGTGCAGTTCTTCTTCCATCAATACCATCAGTTCTTGAGCATATGGCACCTCTTGAAATCTTTGAACATTGGCTAATTCTTTTTGATACAGTCATTCTGTGTATTCAATCTTCTGATGAGATTTCATGAAATATTTTGCCCATGTTATTGTTGTTGTTAGGTACCATTGAGTCAGTTGTGACTCATAATGATGCTATGCACAACTGAAGGAAACATTGCCTGAGGACCAGGACAGTATATGAGGACAAGGCAGTATATCTTTCTGTTGCACATAGGGTCTTTCTGTTGTGCATATGTTGGTTAATGTTCAAACATTTCAAGAGGTACCATAGATCAAGAACTAATAGTATTAAGGGGAAAAATTCAATCTGCACTTAAAGCATTAGCAAAATATAAGGCTCTAAGAATCGGTGTAATAAAAACAGAAATGTTTCAACAAACTGATACAGCACTGGAAGCACTCACTAGTCTATGCCAAGAAATTTGGAAGACAGCTACTTGGAGAACTGATTGGAAAAGTTTCATTTATGCTCATTCCAAACAGAGGTGACTCAATGGAATGCAGAAATCATTGAATAATATTACTAATATCACA
>NW_006408604.1:5186886-5189117 GCF_000296735.1 Chrysochloris asiatica
GTCATACTTTTGCCTCTACAATATTTTTTATTGTTGCAAGTTCCTCCTGTTGCATTGGCTCTGACTCATAGAAAGCTTATATATAACAAAATTTGATCCTGAACAATTCTTATAATCATTAGGTTGAGTCTACTTGAAGCCATGATGTCAGTCCACCTCACTGAATGTTTTCCTTTTTTTTTTTTTTGCTGAGTCTCTACTTTATTAAACATGTCTTTCTTCAGCAATTTGTCCCTTCTGATAATATATCCAATGTAAGCACTACATGGCTGAATCTCAACTCTTTCCACAAAGATTAGGCCAAATTTTACTCTTCCCATGGGGCAGAGTGTTCACTTTAGTTATTGACCATTATCTTCTCTAGCGAAATCAATTTAATGATAACCAAAATCTCTAAGATTCAGAAAGAGGCAAGGAAGGATATTATTCCTTTGAGAAATGTTCTTTCTAACTTACACCTGCATTTTGTGAAGAAAAAAAAAAAACAATTAATGGAGGACAGTGCAGGAAGGTACAGAGTCCTAACGTGGTGCTGTAGGATAAGCACTGTACTACCAACTACAAGTTAGTGTCCAACCCTACCAGCTGCTCCTCAGAATCTTATACAGGGCTTCTATGAGTCAGAGCCAACACGATGGCACTTAATAACAATATTGCAAAGAGGTAAGTTTGCTTTTTCTTTATATTCCTAAATCATAGCACTTCATATAGTTAGGAAAATAAATTATTTTAAATCTTTTCTTCAGATATAATACATAAATAATTTCTACACAATCAAATAGTTTTACAGTATAATAAGTCATTTGATTTTAAGGTTGAGAAAAATCTTTCCTCCCCCACTTATATAGTGTTGATGGTGGATATGTGCCATTGAGTAAGTTCCTACTCATAGTGACCCTGTTTAAGGTTTCTGAAGCTATATATCTTTGTAGGAACATGAAATCTCATTTTTCTCCTAAGAAGTCACTGGTGGATTCGAACTGCTGACCATGTGCTTAGCAGTCCAACAAGTAACCCACTATACTACCAGGGCTCCTTTTCCACATATATAAACTTTCAGAAAGAAGGCAGAATTGTAATGTTTTCTTGTTAGACTCTAAAAAGGTTACTTTAGTAAGTAACTTATAAGTTACAGACACATATTACTGTTGAGGGAAAAGTAATTTGTTGTAATTATTTTTAATTATAGTTATTTTTAATTATCTTTGCGGTATGTGTAAACATTAAAAATACAAACAGTGCTGCTATAGCACAGATGGTTGCTGCTTGCTACCCAGGCTGTCAAGCATCATTTGAACACCACTGCTTTCTTTTCCCTAATTGTAAGGAAAAGCAATAAACTGCTTCTTGGAAACAATTTTCATGTTTGAGAAAACTGTTAGTAAGAATGAGAGGACCTACTTTAAAAAAAGGAAAAAAAAAATCACCTCTTTTCTCTTTCACAGCAATGCTTTTGAGCTCCTCTCCTTTTGAGCCTCTTATGTTAATGATTCCGGGTCCCCAGTGGTTTTCCTTCACATGCCCATGTTTGGTTCTGCTCAGACCTAACCAACTAGCTAAGAAACTGGAATGGTTAAAAATAAGTCCTATTTTTAAAACTTGAAAATGTGCATTGAAGTGACAACATGAAGTATACAGATGGCATCAATTTTCCAAATATCTGGTTTTATTCATGTCCCCATACATACAAAAAATAAAAATAAATCTGCCTAATATCTAAAATTTGTACTGCTCCTATTAGATCTCTGGTTATCAAGATGTAATTAGAGAAAATAGCTTCAATTTTTTTCAGTAGTTACCTGAAAACTATTATATCTGCCACCTGGTGGCCAGCACTGGAGCAGATTGAATGTATTTGATGTCCCATAAAAAGATGAATTTGTTCTGTGGTTTTAAAGTCAAAAGTCAAAAGCTACATCACAATCTAAATGTTAACAACCTCAGACTGACAAAAAGAAAAGAAATAAAATCATCCTCACTTAGCCTGACATTGGTCAAAACTTTACACTCCCATTTATGTTTTTGCTGTTATTCAATTTTGCACATTATCTGCAAAAAAATAAAAAAATAAAAAAAATAAAAATGAGGACAGCTTTCAAAGAAACTGTCATAGTGGCTGTAACAATGGGCACAGACATTTCAATGATTCTGAGGATGGCTCAGTACTGGGTAGTGTTCATTCTGTTTTACCTGGAGATGCTATGATTTGGAACCAGCTTGATTACACCCAA
>NW_006408604.1:5195362-5200227 GCF_000296735.1 Chrysochloris asiatica
CCCAGTGCCTTTAGTTCAGTTGTGCTTCTCTTTCAATGCCATCAATTCTTGATCATATTCCACTTCCTGAAATTGTTGAGTGTCAACCAGTTCATTTAGTAAAATTACTCTGTATTCCTTCCATCTTCTTTTGTTTTCACATTTTTATTGTGAATTGAGTGATAGTTTACATGGGAGAACATCAGTTTTACACTCATTATTTCATTGCATGGCACCTGACAACAACAACATCCTCTTTAACACTGAGATTATGATTATTAATATAGTCTAAATCAAACCCTAGTCACTTTGAACACACCACATGAAGGATAAACTAAAAGGGAAAAAAATTCGCCTTCTCCATTACTTAGTTTAATATTTATTATTTGAATCAGGGAATACTGGTGTGGCACTTAAAGATCAGCATTGGGCTGCTAACCACAAGGTCAGTGGTTCAAACACATAAGCAGCTCTTCGGAAACCCTATGCAGGGTCGTTATGGATTGGAACCAACTCGGCAACATTAAACAACAAAAACAAAGATGAGTCTTAATTTCTATTTTCAAGTCTGTAGTAGAAATTATTATTTTAATTAAATGGACAACTAATATGACTGATGTCTTGCATTGTGAAGGTAGTGAGTACAGTTACATATTCTTTAAAAGCCAAATAAAGGGCCTGACGAGAAGTCTATGAATTTCTGGAATACAGTTTTTGTGAAACAGTTACACATATTACATAGCATTTTTAAAAACATTACTGAACTGATAAGAAATAAGAAGACAAAGCTGAATGGAAAGCAGGAATCCAGAGATGTAAGCCAATACTGAAACCAATTTTGCCCTAAAGACAAAAGTCAAAATCTAATGTAATTGGGCTTCCATAGAAAAACCTAGATGTTTCCGTTAATGCTGTGTCTGAAAGGAAATTGAACCTCCAACTGCGCAACAGTAAGTGGGAGGGTATATTTTTCCCAAGGAAAAGTAAAAGACAGAAACTTTCTTGTACTGAATTTAGAACTAGGTTGTTGGCGTTAGGTGCCATCAAGTTGACTACAATTCATAGTGATCTTAATGTAAAATAAAAGAATTCCTGGTCCTGTGTCACCCTCACAATAGTAGATATCTTTGAGTTCATTATTGCAGAAACCTCCTCTTTTTCACTGACCCTCTACTTTATGAAGCATGTGTTCTTCTCCAAAGATTATTCTCTTGATACCATGTCCAAAGCAAGGGACCATCCCTGTTTCTAAGGAGCATTCTGACTGTTCTTCTGCCAATTAAGATTTGTTCATTCTTCTGGCAGTACAGAATATATTCAATATTCTTTGCCAACCCCATTTGCAAATAGATCAATTCTTCTTTGGTCTTCCTTTCTCCTGTCTATCTTTTGCATGCATATAAGGTGATTGAAAGTACTAAGGCTTTAGATAGGCACTCCTTAGTCATTAAAGTTACAACTGTGTTTTTTAACACTTTACTGAGGTCTTTTGCAGTAGATGAGTCCAATGTAATACATCATTTGATTTCTTAACTGCTTTCATGGGCATTGATTAATTATACAAGTAAAATGAAGCCCTTATGACAACTTAAAATATTTTCTCCAAATGGACAAGTAATATTGCTTACTGGTCTAGTTGTGAGGATTTTTCTTTTCTTTATATTGAGGTGCAATCCATACTGAAGACAGTAGTCTTTGATCTTCAACAGTAAGTGCTTCAAATCATATTTACTTTCACCAAGCAAGGTTGTTAATGAGTCTCCTTTCAATCCTGATGGTTCATTCTTATCAGGTTTACCTTTATCTGATTGAAAAGTTTATGTGGAACTTACACACTGACAAGATTAGGGAGAAGGACCTTGTAATCAACTTCCAAACTACAATTAACCATGGAAAGTCTGATAAGTACAACAGAATATAGTCTGATATGGTGGTGGAAAATGAAGTCCCAAGGTAGGAAGGCATTCAAAATATGACTGAGGAAGATCTGACTCCTCAAAATAGAGTTGACCTTAATGACACAGATGGAGTTAAGCTTTTTGGACCTTCATAAGTTGGTATGACATGACTCAAAATGATAAGTAATAGCTGCAAACATCCGTTAGTAATCAGAGCATGGAAAGTATGCAATTTGAATCAAGGTAAATTGGGAATTGTCAAAAAGGAAATGAAATTATTGAAGATGAATATACTAAGTATTAGTGAGCTGAAATGTAGTGGTATTAGCCATTTTGAAGCAATCACATTGTCTACTATGCCAGGAATGATAAGTTACAGAACAGCTTTGCATTCATCATGGAATTAGGTAGAGGAGGAAAATCTTCCCTGAGAATTCACCATCATACAGCAACTTTTACATAAGATGGTAACACCTAATGCACACTTCATCTTGTGATTTCAAAAATCTCCTAAGTGTTAAATTTATTGGATTGTAATTTAGGATTAGCATCCTTTAAGGGCCTGTTGTTATTTTGTAAGTGCCGTCAAGTCTGTTCCTAATCATAGTGTTCTGAGGAGCAGATGATGGATTTGAACTGCTGACCTTTAACTAGCAGTCCAGGGCTTATCATACAGCACCACATCTATATTCTGTTCAAATGACTTGGTAGTTGTAGTGCTTGTGTGCAGTCGAGTTGGTTCCAACTCATAGCAACCCTGCATATTGTTTCGAAGATATAAATATTTATAGAATCAGAAAGCCTCATCTTTCTCCTGTGGAGTGTCTGGTAGCTTTGAACTACTGAACTTGAGGTTAGCAGCCCAACTTGTAATCCACTATGCTACCATGACTCCTTCTTTAAGGACCTAGTAGAGGCAAAAGTGAATCCTTATAGAGGAGGTTTATCATCTACCTGCTGTTATGTGCCACCCAGTTAGGATCAGAAAGCCTTATCTTTCTCCCATGAAGTGGCTGGTGGGTTCTAACCTTGGACCTTTGGGTTAGCAGTCCAGTGCTTATACTTTAGAACCACTGCACAAGTTGAGATATACCGTATGGTAATATGCATAATAATAAATGGTGTGGTGATGTAGGATAAGCACTGGACTGCAAATTCCTTTGAATTGCAAGGTTGGAAGTTCAAACTCACCAGCTGTTCCTTGGAAACACTATTTAGAGCCAGAACCAACTCAACGGCACTTAACAACAACAACATATAGAAAAATTTTTTAAAATGTAATGTATTCTAATATCAATCATTTTCAGAGTTGTTTGCTTATTTAGACTATCATTCTCCCAAGCTCTCAGAGTTAGTAGGTCTGTACTTGTTCTTCTAGCCTTCCTTGTTTTCCTCAGATTCCATTGAAATTCAAATTTCTGAATTATTTTCCTCAGTTGATCCCATTTCACATGTAATGTCAATCTCTTCAATGATTCAGTAGAACTCAAGTTCCAGCTAAGAGATCAATCCCTTGTCTCCATGCCTGCAAAGCTCTCATTACAAAATTAGACATAAAAACACTTTTTGACCAGCCTTCCAAGCAAGACAATCAGATATCTTAATCATTATATATTGTTGCTGTTTGTTTTTGTTAAGTGCTGCAGAGTTGGTTCTGACTCATACAGACCTTGTATAGGGTTTCCAAAGACTGGCTGGTGGGTTTGAACCACCAACCTTATAGTTAGAAGTATAGTGTTTATCCTACAGACTTCTGTATTAATATCTCCAGCCTAGAATTTTATCCTAAATGCTACAATTATTTGTCCAACTGCCGACTTGACTTTTCTATGTGGTTGTTTAATAAACATTTTAAAATAGACATGCTCAAATCTGAATTTCTCATCTCCCTGCAAAACTACATCTCCTTGAGCCTTCTCACCATTCTTGATAGTATATTCATCCTTCCAATGTCTCAGTCAAAAACCTTGGAGCAACCTTGACTCTTTTCTTTCTCTCACATCTCACATTCAATTGCTCTGGAACTCTTGATGGATGTATACTCAAAATATACACAGAATATGATAACTTCTGTCTGTCCATATATATTGTATAGATAGATTATATTGAGTATTTGTTGTTACTGTTGTTAAGTATCATGGAGTTGGTTCTGACTCATAGTGACCCTGCACAGGGTTTCTGAGGATGTAAATCTTTATGGGAGCAGAAAGCCTCATCCTTTTCCCACGGAACGGTTGGTAGTTTCTAACCGCTGACCTTGAGTTAGCAGCCCGATTTGTCACCACTATGCTACCAGAGCTCCTATGTTGAGCATTTAGTCTCCTTTTAATTCATTTCTCCAGTAAGAAGTTCTGCTATGAATCTTTGCTTGTACGAGTAAAGGGTGGGGAAATAAGTTGATTTTCAGAATTACCCTAACTTTGCCAATCATTTCCTAAAGCAGCATCTATAACTGAACCTATATATAAATTTTGGCTGGCATTATAGTCAGTTAGAAGCATTGTAACTCCACACCTGATTATGATGCAAACATTAATGTCATATCTATCATGTGCCCTTGAGTATTGATGAATACTTGTACTAAATCTGAGTTGATTATGATACTTTGGACACTAGATTTTAAACCACCAACCTAAAACTCAAATTGTGGTCCTACAGTTAGGTCAGCATTCTAGTCTCATTCTGCCTGGTCTGGCTTCTTCTACGCACCCTTGCTCAATCAGTCCAGCATGTATAAGGAAAGTACTCACACAACTTGAACATAAATCTTAAAACAACAAAAGTATTGAGGTAGACAGTTCAGACCTTGTGATGTGGGTTACCAATGCCCTAGGGACCTTGCTCCTTTCTGTGTTTGTTCTCAACATACAGATATAAACCTGCATCTTCATACTAATGATAAAGGCTTCGCTGTTAGCCAAACGGTTGGCAGTTCAACCTCACATGGAGGCTCTACAGGAAAAAGACCTGGTGATCTGTTTTAGTAAA
>NW_006408604.1:5200327-5212472 GCF_000296735.1 Chrysochloris asiatica
TCAACTGCAAGGAACTCTTAGAGGAAAGTATGTTTAACTGATATATAGAAACTCTAAACACAATCAGGATTCTCTTGGTAAGGAGCAATATATAATGTGTAGGAAATGAATTTCTTCCACATCTAGCAACAAACACTAGGCCTATTTCATAATCTAAAATAATAGTCCTACAAGTTAAATAAGTATTAAGCAATAGGATTTTTAAAAGCTACCTTTTTTTCACAAGTCTCACTTAACTTTAAAACCTATTAACTTTAAAAGATG
The DNA here is from genome assembly GCF_000296735.1 of Chrysochloris asiatica. NCBI lineage: Eukaryota > Metazoa > Chordata > Mammalia > Afrosoricida > Chrysochloridae > Chrysochloris > Chrysochloris asiatica. The sequence goes on from NW_006408604.1 coordinate 5,200,592, forward strand.
ATTGTTCATTGGCTCATTGTTCACTGGATTCAACTGAACAGAAAGATTACAAGCAATTGGCCAGCTTGATTCCACATGCTCCAATTCTTTCTATATTCTTGTGACCCAGTTGGCTCCTTTACAGGGCTCAAAAATTAAAGAGTAGAAATGACTATAGGTAATTATATACTTATGAATATATCTAGTTATGGTACCAGAAATACACAGTTAGATGTACTGTGCTAACAAATAAGTTTATGTCTACATAGGTTTCCCTCTACTCATTGACTGCTAGAAAGTCCACAGTCAAATTGTTGATCAATTTTTAATGTATCTTTAGGACTTCAGTGATACCTATATTATGTCAGAAATCATTTGCTGACTCTATTTTTCTCAGATGTGTAATGCACCCTACCTTACTATGTTGTTGTGTGCAGTGGAGTCGGTTCGGGCTCATAGCGACCCTGTACAGGGTTTCCGAGGCTGTAAATCTTTACGGGAGCAGAACGCCTCATCTTTCTCCCGTGGAACGGCTGGTAGTTTCGAACTGCTCACCTTGCAGCTCGCAGCCCGATTCGTAACCACTACGCTACCAGAGCTCCTTTACTATTTGCCTTTTCATAAACTAAGTCTTTCTCCAAAGAACGTACTGTTGTTATTAGGTGTCTTTGAGTCAGTTCCGCCTCGTAGTGACCATATGCGCAACAAAATAGATGATTACCCAGTGCTGTGTCATCCTCACAATTGTTGCTGTTTGAGCCCAAAGAAGGTAGGCTGAAAATAAATTGAAACATTTCTATATAATTTATGTGCAGTGTAGGTCAATATTTTGTGTAGACTGTGCTATGAATTCTGAAATCACTCAAGATAACTAGAACACATATTATTTGCTTATAATAATAAAAATATACATATACTTTTTTCCTTGTAAAATAGTAAGATTCAATTTCCAAACATGAAATCACGGCTGAAATTTAAGAGTAAATTAAGTGTAAGCCTATGCTATGATTTGCAAAATTGGAAGTGAATAAAGTCAAGGGAAGATGTGGAAAAGATAAATATTTGGTTACTCTGAAGGATGTGGGATATGTATGGTTATAGGAAAACAGGAGCCTTGGAGAAAGAGAAGGGGGCAAAGATATGGTAATGAGCATACTGTATGGAAGGACATAAAACGACGTGACTGTGCAAGGGTCCATATAGATGCATTGGGCTGATGAGAGAAGATTTGAAAGTAGAAAAGTGAATAATGCTATGTTTGATTCAGAAAGAGACCAGGAACCACATCATACTGGAGAAGGAAAGAGATGTGATGAAACAATGTTTCAGGAAGATTAATTTTGTAAGCACTATGAAGGGTGAATTGGCATGAAGCTGAATTGACAGAGAACAGCTAGGAGTCTGTTGAAATAATCCATGTGTAAAGTTATGAGGGCCAGGACAAAAATGGTAACTGCTGAAATGAAAAAAAGTGGAAAAAGTAGAGTTATTATATGGAACATCAGCAGCTTCAAACTTTAAAGGGAATCCAGCTGAGAACTCCAGGTTAAGCTGGCTGTGTGGCAGCATTAAACATGCTCTTAATAGAGTACATGTCATTATCTATTTCTATAGATAAAACAGTTTAAAAATAATGAACCCCACTTCTACAATTTCTACCAACTCTAAAATAATCTCCCAGTTGCTATAATTTGTGCTCTGATGATTTCATGAAATGGTTATTTCTCTGTTCTAATTGCATTGGTGTTTTCTGAAATAAATCACTAGTTCTAGTCAGTCTTTGAAATATGTTTTCCACTTTAACCTCTTAAAAAATGTTTTGCTTGAACCATAGACTGATGATAAGTCTTAAAAGGCTCGAGATATAATAACGCACTGCGCAAAGTTCAGCTAGTTTTGAAACGTTACCAGCTCTCCAGATCTAAAATCTCCAACTACATTACGCGTTGTAGGTCTGGAGGAGATGGGTGACTGTTTACCAAAATCCATGCATTCCTCAGTTTCTGGAAACAGCTGCACTATATAGTCCTTATGTGTGGCAAGGTAGTTGAATTCTAGCCAATGAATTGCCAGTAGAATTAATATGTACCACTCCGTGGCTTGAGCATAATAGCCACCTACATCCAGTCTTCCATTAGATAGATTTAATTGGCCTGGATGACTTGGAAACCACATTGAAGTTAACAGGACCTCTATCAGTCTGTGTTCCTAATGGATTATACAAGTCCCTTCCCAAGACTGACCTGTTACCATCTTGTAGTCATGTAAATAAATAAAAACTTTTTTCACAAGTTTAAGTTATTATACCTTTTATGACCTATCTGGCAGGTAGTTAGTCTACGTCAGCTCAGTTAAAAAAAAAAAAAAAAGTATTGTTTTGTTGTTAAGTGCCATCAAGTTATTTCCAACTCATAATGACCCTGTATAGGGTTTCCAAGGAGTGGCTGACAAGTTTGAACCACCAACCTTGAAGTTCAAATCAACCTTGCCATACCAGGACTCCTGAGGAAATACTATTTGTGAAAAACTAAAATCATGCTTGCAATTCAGGTGATTGAGATGACAGTATATATCAATAAAGTATCAAACTCAAACTAAAATTGAGACTACTTACCCAACCTTCTAAATATTGTGGATCCCTCCTATGAGCCTAGAGGTGCTGCTTATTAAGCAATGTACAATGGGGAAGGTCTTAGAAGCGAGTTCTAGAAGGATATTTACAATATCCTATAATTCCACCCAATACATAAATTTGTTGTTGTTAAATGCCATCAAATCAGTTCCAACTCATAACAACCCTGTATAAGGTTTCTAAGGAGTGGCTGGTGAGTTTGAACTGTCGACCTCTCTATTAAAGCTGACCTTGAGATCAAGTGCTTATCCTATGGTGCCATTCAAAAAAAACAGATGTAAAATAACCGGAAGAAAAATCCAAGAAAAGATGTTTGAGTATACTTAAATAGCAGATTGGTAATGGAGGATATTAGCAAAACAGATTAATGAAAAAAGACTCATGAAATGGATTAAACCAACAGTTTAATATCTAAATGGTGTATTCCTGGTTATCTGGTACAGCAAGAATTCTGTTTCGCTCATTGTCATAGCTTCAACATCTGATCCAGGGTACATACTGTCCAATAAGCATTTGGATGAGTACATTGATGTACACTGAACCATATTTAATGCCTATTCAAACTTTCCTTTTCATAAAGATGGTTTCAGGCAAGTTGGTCTGATAGCATGGGAATATGATTTTGCTACTAGCATATGCTGTTAGAACAGCCCATGAAATTACATGCTTCTGCAAAGTGTCCTCTTCAGATATGTCTGTCAGTTTCAAGACTATGCACCCCAAACAGGATCTATTAGCTAGTACTTGATATCTTCTCAATTTCTTCTCATTATTTTATAAGTATTTTTGCCATAAGATGCATATTTCTAAATATACAGTTTGGTGAAATCTTACAAAATGAGCACACTCATTTTTTCACTCAAATCATTCTCAGCCAAAAAGCCAATTATTCTTGACTTTTTTCCACTATATTGTTGTTGTTAAGTGCTGTTGAATTGGTTCCTACTCATAGTGACCCTGTATAGGGTTTCCAAGAGGCAGCTGGTGAGTTTGAATCACTGACCCTGTGGTTCAAACTGACCTTGCGGTCTAATGCTTTATCCCATAGCACCATACCATTATTTTTATATTGTTTTTGTTGCTGATTGCTGTCAAATCAGTTCCAACTTATAGAGATCTTGTGTAGTTCCTGAGAACAGCTGGTGGGTTTGAACTACGGGTCTTGTGGTTACCAGTCCAGTGTTTCTCATACAACGCCACACCAGGACTCTGTATATATGTTGGAGCTTGCTAACATTGTTGAAATAATTCTACTTCATTTTTGTGTTCTACTATATGAATATAATACAGTGTATTTATCCATTCTTAATGTTGGTAGACATTTGGATCATTGCCAACTTGGAGCTATTATAAATGATGCTGCTAAGAAAAATTCTTGAGTAGACATTGTGGTGTACATTTCTATGCATTATTTTTAGCAGAACTGGAACCATTGGATTATAAGATACTCACATGTTCAGATTTGTTAAATAGTAATAATTTTCCAAAATCATTTTAGCAATTTGCAGGGCCACCAGCAGAATATGATAATTCTAGTTGCTCTACATGCTTGCCAACACTTAGTATTGTCAATCTTATACACTACCATTTTAAAAAGTAATTAACTTTGGAAGCAGTAATGATTGGCTAGTGGCAAGGGACATAATTTTAGGATTCTGGCATTTTTCCAAGAGTGCCACATCCTACGAAAAAAATAATTTTGTCATGTTCTGTTTTGTTCATTATTATTATTGTTTGTGATTTGATCTTTTATTTCTCAAATGGTTAATGGTTGTAAAAGACCCCTCCATTTGTTTATTGACCATATATCTAATTATTTTAAATACAAAGGTAAGTAAAAAAGTATTTACACTAGGTTTCCAGTTCATTCATGCACAGGTTTATTCCAAACAAAGCATGTTTAAACAGGTCTCTGCCATCAGTGAATGGCTGTTCTCTCAGTAATATAGTTGTCTTAGTCACGTTAATGTGCCTTCAAAAAAAGGTTCAATGAAAACAGTGACTTCTGAGGGGGTCTGCTAAAAAATTATGGCAAATGTTTCTTAGAGAGACCTCAAAAGAATGATCTTGATATATTTTCTTATAGGATCCAGGATGATCATGGGGACAAAAATAAGTTTTATGAAAAATGAGAATTAAATTGGTGAGAAAAGGGCCAGAAAACTTATGCCAAGGAGCATTTCTTTTGTTTTTCTGTTCCCAGCTCAACAATGCACTTGTTTATACTTCAAAGATAGCAATGAATGTGATATGATAATGTCCCTGGAAACCTTATCTCATCCACTTTATAGCCTTAATCTAGCTAGCCCCTTTAGACTTCTTTTTGTTCTAAAACTCAAAGAACATTTAAAAGGAACAACATTGGAAGGCCTCAAGGATGCCAAAACTGCCATTGTGATGTGGTATAGATTTGTTGTTGTTATTGTTAAGTGTCGTTGAGTCAGTTCAGACTCGTAGCGACCTTGTATAAGGTTTCCAAAGAGTGACTGGTGAATTTGAACCACTGACCTTGAGGTTCAAACCAACCTTGCAGTCCATTGTAGTATCCCACAGCACCACACCTGTAGCACAACATTCTTCTGGGAAAGGTTAGAGATCTGGAACCACCACCCTCTGAGGTATATAGACCTGTGTGTTAAGAGCTAATAGCTTCAAATTTTTATATTTTGGCTTAAAGGTTTCTATGATATTTGTAGCAATACTCTTTTACTTACCTTCATATTTCATTATGTTTTTGCCCCTCATATCCCGGCACTACTTGTCTTTTTATTGTTAGTAAGCTGATGTTAGGTGATGTAGAGTCAGCTCCCACTTGTAACAATTCTATGCATAATAGAACAAAACACTGCCAGGTCCTGCTTCATCCTCACAATTGTTATACTTGACCTCATTGTTGCTGCCACCACTATACCAAATCATCTCATTGGGGACCTTCCTCTTTATCACTGACCCTCCACTTTACCAAGCATGAAGTCCTTGTCCAGGGACAGTCCCTCATGAAAATATGTCTGAAATATATTGTGGGTCTGTAGGAATTCTTTATATATCCTAGTCAGAGGTCAATTCCCAAATAGAATAATACAAAAAATATTTCCTGGGCTGTGGTTTGTCTATTCATTTTTTTTGAAGAAGTCTTACAATGAATGAAACTTTTAGTTCTAATGAATTCATAATTTTCTAATTTTTCACCTGGGGTAGTGTTCTTTATGTTTTACTTAAGAAATTTTTGTCTATTCCAAAGTTATAAAGATATTGAGTTAAGTTTTCTTCTAGAAGACATGTGCTTCCAGCTTTTATATTTACATCATGTTACTGTTGTTGCTAAGTGCCGTCAATAGGTTAGGACTCATAGTGACCTTGTGTAGAGTTTCTGAGGCTGTAAATCTTTGCAGGAGCAGAAATTTTCTCATGAAGTGGCTGATGGGCACAAATTGTGGACCTTTTGGCTAGGAGCCTTTATGCTCCCATTTAGGGCATGTTACTCTTAAGTACTTTTGAGTCCATTCCAATTTATAGCTATCCTGTATAGGATTTCCAAGGAGCTGCTGGTGAGTTTGAACCACCAAACTTGTGGTTCAGTCTTTATCCTACAATGCCATACTAGAACTCCATTTAGGTCTTGCTCCACCTCAAATTATTTCATTTATAATCCGAGAAGCTGGATTACATGAAGAAGAACAAGCATCAGGATTGGAGGAAGACTCATTAACAACCTGTGATATGCAGATAATACAACCTTGCTTGCTGAAGATGAAGAAGACTTAAAATCCTTAACTAATGAAGATCAAAGAGCACAGCCTTCAGTATGTGTTGCACCTCAATGTACAGGAAACAAAAATCCACATCACTGAGCCAATGAATGACATTACAATAAATGGAGGAAAGTCTGAAGTTACCTAAGACTTCATTTTGCTTAGATCCACTATCAACACTCCTGGAAACAGCAATCAAGAAATCAAATTATGTATTGCATTTGGCAAATCTGCTACCCAAGACCTCTTTAAGGTTTTCAAGAGCAAAGATGTCAGTTTAAGGACTAAGATGTACCTGAGTCAAGCCATGGTATTATCAATAGCATCAGATGCACGAAAGTTAAACAACGAATAAGAAAGGCCATAGAAGAATTGATGCATTTGAGTTATGGGTTAGAGAAGAATATTGAAAGTATCATGGACTGCAATAAGAACAAACGTATCTGTATTGGAAGATGTACAGCCAAACTGCTCTTTAGAAGCCAGGAAGGTGAGGGTTCATCTCATAAACTTCTAATATATTGTCAGAAGGGCCCGCATTAAGATGGATTGGCACAGTGGCAGTAGCAATGGGCTCACGCTTAACAAGGATGGTGAGGCTGGTACAGGACTGAGCAATGTTTTGTTCTGTTGTACACAAGATCACTATCACTCAGAACTGACTATAAGGCATCTAACAACAGAGTGATTTAAATCCTGAGGTTCAATTTCTTGTTATTTTGGTGTTTTGTTTTTCTGTATGGTTAACTAGTTGATTCAATATATTTGTTTAAAAAATACTTGCCTTTCTCTATTAATATAATTTGACACCTTTGTCTACATTTTACATTAATTGAACATAAATGCACAGTCCTAATTGTGTACTCTTCAGTTGCATCATTCTACATGTATAGTGTTTTATCAAATATCATAGTCTTTTAATTATCATTCAATATTAACTTGAAATTATTTAGTGTAAATACTCCAACTCTGTGCTTCTTTTTCATAATTTTTGTGACTAACCTAGATCCTTGATATCTTCATATAAATTTTAGCATCAGTTTGTCAATTTCTACCAAAAAAAAAAATAAAATAAAAATAAAAAATAAACAGAACAAAACTGCTTGCTAAGATTTTGTTTGGAACTGCGATAAACCTGTAAATGGAAAGATTAACCCACCATCATGATACAGCACTATACTTACTTTGTTGTTGTTAAGTGCCGTCAAGTTGATTCTGACCCATACCCACCCTGTACAGGGTTTCTAAGGAGCAGCTGGTGAGTTTGAACCACCAACCTTGCAGTTCAAATGACTTTGCAGTCTTACATATTAGCCCACAGTGCCACACCAGGACTCCTTGTTGGTGGTGGTTATGTGCGGTGGAGTCGATTCTGACTAGTAGCAACCCTGTACAGGGTTTCCAAGGCTGTAAATCTTTACGGGAGCAGAAAGCCTCATCTTTCTTCCGCGGAACACCTGGTAGTTTAGAACTGCTGACCTTGTGGTTCGCAGCCCAATTTGTAACCACTACGCTACCAGAGCTCCTTAGGCCTTCTTTATTTGATTTCTGCAATGTTTCAAAGTATTTATTTTTCATTGTACATATTCCTAAATATTAGTTTATATAGCATTTTAAGTTTAACTCCTAAAAATTCTATTTTAATCACTCATTTCATTCTGTAGGTAAGAAAAAAGATTTCTACATAACAGAGTAATGGTTAAAGCTAAAATACACATTATCCTTGGTAGATTGAAATTTTGCTAAGTTTACTTTTAGTTCTACTACTTTTGTTTCTGTAGATTCCAAAGGATTTTATATGCATATATCATATCATCAAAAAAGAACAGTTTTCCATCTGCCTTTACTTATTCCTTTTTCTTTTATCTTTTACTTCTTTTTTCCACCTATGTTGTTGTCGTTAAGTGTTACCGAGTTGGTTGCGACCTTGTATGGAGTTTTGGAGGAGCAGCTGGTGAGCTTGAACCATGAACCTTGCAGTTTAAATGACTTTACAGTCTGGCGCATTAACCCACAGCACCACACCAGGACCCTGTGTAGGGTTTCCTAGGAGTGACTGGTGAGTTTGAACTACCAAACTTGTGGTTAAAACCAACCTTGCAGTCAAGGGTTTATCCTATCGCACCATACCAGGACTCTACCTATATGTCTAGCTAAATATCAATACAATGTTGATGAGAAGTGGCAAGAGCAGACTTCTGAGCTTTGATTCCAATTTATGGAAAGAACATTCAATATTTATAAATTAACTATTGGATTAATTATGAACTAAAAAATCACAAATTATTCAAACCCTAGCATTTTGAACAATAACATTTATTGTCTCATATAGTCTTTTATGCATTTGAAACTCAGAAATACCTTAATTGCATGGTTCTAGCTCAGGATCTCAAGTTTGCAGTTAAGAATTAAATATGAGCTGCAGCCCTCTGAAGACTTGATTGAGGAAAGAGGGACTACTTCCTATGTGTTTCGCTCACATGCCTGACAAATTGGTGTTAGTTGTTGGTAGGATGCCTCTGTTCCTTGCTCCTAATTAGGCTACTTCAGTGTCATCACAGCATGGCAACTGACTTCCTCTAGTATGAATGATCCAAGAAAGAAATACAGAGGAGAATATCTCCTTTTCAAAGTTCATTCATCCAATAGAAGCCCTTGGTCTAAATTTAGGTTTGCATCATTTTTGGAACGATTAACATTTTCCATAAGACATAATTAATTCTGAGATTTAATTTTTTAAATGTATTCTTGAGTATGCATCTTCCTTGCTATATTTTAGAAGCATAGGTATTACATAAGACAAATTTGTGCTTTGTACTATACCTGGCTTGGCCATCCAAGGGAAGATACTACCTTATTCCTCATGATTCTTCATTTAAAGAAATCAAGAGAGCAAGTCTACTACTTTAATATTTCTGATCTATTTCCATAGAAATAATTCAATCAAACTTGCAGTATTGAAACAGAAGAAGAAGTGGAGTATATAGACCAGTCTTTTCTTATCTTCTTGCTTGGGAGAGCTAGCATGCATCTCATGTCTTTGAAAATCTTTGTAATGCATGGAAATTGTCATGTCCCTGAAGGGACAGACTGTGGTAGCCAGTGATGTATGTCTGGATAAAGCAAGTAAGCTTATTTTTTGCCTCAGTTTTAATAAATCCACTTCCTCACAGATGCCTTTACATGATTTAAACGCTGATTGCTGTTGTTGTTAAGTACTGTCCAACAAGTTGGTCCCAACTCATAGTGATCCTGTATAGGGTTTCTGATGAGAAGCTGGTTTGTTTGAACTGCCACATTGTGGTCCAAATCAACTTAGTGGTCCGGTGCTTATCCTACACCACCACACTAGAACTCCAACAAAGAGACAGAGTTGTAGTTGTGTGCTATCAAGTCTGTTCTGACTCATAGTGATCCTGTATGAGGTTTCTGAGGCTGTAAATCTTAAAGAAGTAGAAAGCCTCGTCTTTCTCCAACATAATGACCGGTGGATTCAAACTACTGAACTTGCAGTTACCAGCCCAGTGTGTAAACCAGATTACTCAGTAATAAAAATAAATACTGTATGTATAATCAACCATATTTCATTGATTTCAAAGCATATATTTCTTGAGATTTTAATATTTATGAAATTAAGATGACTCTTACCATTACTACTAGCTACTATGTTTCCATTTTTGGTTTCCATTTGGACCTCTATAAAATTGGGATGCATCTTAAAACCAACTGTGTCTAAGGTTTGATGGTACATGTCAACTCTCTCTCTATCAATTGCTTTTATTTACCTCAAAATTCAGGGAGAATAAAATATTCTATTCATTTGCTCTTTAGTGGCCAAAATCCTAAAATTGCAAGTAAGAAAAAATAATTTCTCTATGCCTTATTTTCTTCACGTACCAAGTACATTTTATTACCATTGCCAGATCTTGTCTATGGGTTCTGATATTTTAACTAATGTAATCTTTTTGTAATGTGCTGGACAGAGTTTGTTTGAATCACAGGGTCTGCTGTTCAAGCTCACCAGTCACTCCTCAGAAACCCTCTACAGGGTCGCTATGCGTCCATACCCAAGCAACAGCTCTTAACAACAACAACAAGGCATGAGTAATTTAAACAGCTCTTTTAAATTCTCATAGATAATAAATAGAAAAGCCAGGATTTGAATCCAGACAGTCTAGTTCTAGATACTGAATTCTTAGGTTCTAGAATTCCTATGGCTACCATAAAGATAAAATGAAAGCACTTATGCAAAGCATTTAACACAGTGCCGAGTACACAGTAGGTGTTCTGTTCCATATTTAGTCATGTTTTGTAAACCTAAGGAACCCATGGATCAAGCATTGGGTTGCTAATCATATGGTCCGCATTTCAAACCTACCAGCCCCTCTATGGCCCATATGCTGGGGAAAGATGAGGTTGTCTCCTCTCATAAAGATTGACAGCTTTAGAAACTCTATGAAGCAGTTCTACACCCTTCTGTAGGGCCACTATGGGTCAAAATCGGCTCAACAGCAGCAGGTATTGTGTTGTTGGTGGTGGTTATTAAGTGCCATGGAGTTGGTTCCAACTCATAACAATGCTATATAGGGTTTCTGAGGCTGTAAATCTTTACGGAAGCAGAAAGCCTCATCTTTCTCCCACTGAGCAACTGGTAGATTCAAACTGTTGACCTTGCAGTTAGCAGCCCAACTCTTAATCCTTAATCTACCTGGGCTTCTTAGTAGGTATTGGAAACATAGTGAATAATCACTCTTATTTCTTCCTCAATTAACTATTCAAAAGAAATCTCCAACAATCTGTGACTTGACATGAGCATTTTTGAAATGTCTTCCATGACTTTGAATATATATTTTACCAAACACTTGACATGAAATTTTCTCTAGCTATCTGGCAAGTTCTCATAGATGCTCCTACATTTTTTATTTTAGCTGATTAGAAATGCTTTGAGTACTGTCACTGGAAATTGAAAATGTGTCAGTCTTATTAACATCATCACTACTGATCCTATCAAGAATATAGTTTACAAGTGGTTTAGAAGGTAAAGCTGCAGTAAACCTTTCCTTTCACGATATTTAAAATTTTGATTTAAACATTACAGCTCCAGTGATCATATACATTTTTAAAAATCATGAAATGATTTAGTTCTGAAATTGCTCTTTAAAGGTCTTCACACCTCACCCTTATTTTTGGCCTTTGAATTCAAGGTCTTTTTGCTTCTTGCCAGGTCTTCTAGTGAATTATATGAATCCACTAGATTTTAGTTCAGTTCTATTTCCCATGTATACTCTATACCCTCTTCACCTTTGAAAATATCTACTCCTTTCCCTTTTTTTATTTATAACTTTTCTATCTCTTTTTTTTTTGCCATTTCTATCTTCCTTCTAAGTATTTTAGTTCTACTTTCTGGCTCTAATGTTTATGTCTCTTTCCTGCTTCATTCTTGGTTTCTCTGGTGATTAATTCCATTACTCTCAGTCCCATGTTTGTTGTAGGAAAAATAAATGGTAATTGTTTTTTT
>NW_006408604.1:5212937-5230754 GCF_000296735.1 Chrysochloris asiatica
TTTTTGTTACAAAACTTCTACCTTTACAATTGTGACAGTCACAATTAGTCATGTTAACTATTACTATTGAATCATAAGAATCTTATCCCCATCTCTTTTAACCAGACCCATCTAGACAGGATGAAATAATTCAATGGGGACTTTATCTTCTCCCACCCACTCTTAAACTAAACTCTCTCATGAAACATTGTAAACCAGCCTCTTCACACCTTTATTGCCTCCTCATTTTGTTGTTGTTGTTGTTGTTAAGTGCCATCTAGTCGATTCTGACCCATAGCGACTCTGTACAGGGTTTCCGAGGCTGTAAATCTTTACGGGAGCAGAACTCCTCATCTTTCTCCCGCAGAACAGCTGGTAGTTTTGAACTGCTGACCTTAAGGTTCGCAGTCTGATTCGTAACCACTACGCTACCAGAGCTCCTTGCCTCCTCATTTTAGGTACCCATTATCTAAATTGCCCTTCCCTATCTACCCTGTGTACAGAGGGCATAGCATTGATACTTGATGTGAAGACTCCTTCCCTCTTTGTTGGTATTTAGAGTTAGTTCCTCCGTGAGTATAGGTCAAGTTCACCAAATTGCAGCAAATTACCTTTGTTTCCTTTATCAAAAAGTGTTTGTTTGTTTGTTTTTTATCTTCCTCTAGTCGAGTTCGAGTTCTGATTATCAAGCCATGGAGGCTAGGTCAAATGGGTACTATCTGCAAGTTTGGGTGTTCTTGTGCATCTCCCCTCACTTCATATCAACTGGATGCTTCACTCACAGCTTTAGTTCTGTGTGGCTATGCCCTTATCCATGCATGGGCTCAGGTATCCCCAGGTCGACACTTTGGACCAATCATCCCTTCCTCTTCTCTTTCTGATCTCCAGGTCAATGGGAGTCTATGGACTGTGGTTGAACTCAGCCCATTTCTTCATTGCTGCCTTTCCCCCTCTTTCACTCACTAGTAGACCAATGTGGTCATCAGCAAGCTTACATGCCTGCTCATGTGTTCCCTTTGAGTTTCAGTCTTACAGGGGGAATGACAATGTTTTAGAAAGTAAATTTGTTCAGTGCATATTAGTTGCCAAAGTTGCAAAATAAATAAATAAATTACTTTAAAGGAAGCTAATCAAAGAGACCAAATACTTATAGAATTAATAAGAAAACAGGTAGATCAGGAGTCAGCTAATGATGTATGAAAACATATATTAGAGAAAGGAAGGAAATAAAAGCATTTTTTTTGTAGAACTTCAGCTGTCCTCTACCATATTAGGTACTTAGAAAATATTTTTTAATCAAATCATTATGCTAACACTCCTAAGTAGGCATTATTCAGGAAAATAAAGTTTAGGAATGTTTGTAACATATTACCAAAGGTCATGCAAGTACTTTTCAAAGCTGGGGATCAATTAAGTCAGATCTAACTTCAAATATTCCTGTTCTTTTTAGTTCTTCACTTTTTTCATTTTAATTATTTTCATATAGAGAAATATGGTATAGTTGGTTATTTGGTTAATTATAAGTAGTAAAGCAGTTTCAATGAATGTGAATAGTGTCAAATAAAGCCAGTCAAATAAATGTGATCATTATTTTGTTTTGATCTTGGTTCATTGGCTTACTCCCTAATTGGTTAGTGGTTGGAACTGATTGGCAGGTGTGATAGAATTCATTAAATCAACTCCTGTTAAAAGGGAAATGATTGCTACTCAGATATGCTATCAGCTTAAAGATTCTCATATGTGCCAAAATTTGCTGAAATCTCAGAGTAGTAAGCCAACTTATATACAAAAGAGTCCACCCCAAACCACTGCACATGTCCCATAACAGTATTTTTCAATCAGTAGGCTTTGACACACTGAATATGAGTTGGTTGCATTGATAGAATCCTGAAAATAATTAAAGTTTTCTGTCAATTTAACTGGGACAGGATTCTCAGTATTTTGGCGGTTAAGACCCCAGTCAATCAATTGAAAGGCAGTTTTCTCAGGGGTGTGGCCTGCTTCCAATACACTGTACACTAGAGAAAAACTTGCTTGCTTTCTGCTGGGTCTGGATCCTGCAATCTAGTTAGAACCTCCAGTTCTTTGGATTTGAGTTGGTGTCCTGGTATACTGTGTGCCAACCCTGGGAATTGTAAGCAACTATCAGTTTGAACCAAAAGGTCAGCAATTCAAACTCAAAAACCCTATACAGGGTCACTGTGAGTTGGAACTAATTCAACAGCACTTAATAATAACATCAATCTTCTTACCTTATTGACCTGCATGTTTGCCATCTGACCTGCCAATTGCGGTTCATCAGCCCTGTAGCTACATGAGTCAGAAGCCTCCAGCCTAACATCTGACCCACGGACTTGCCTGCCTCTACAACTGTGCCAACCATTTCCTAGTTATAAACCTCTTTTTATATTGTTGTTGTTGTCAAGTGCTGTCAAGTCTGTTCCTACTCATAGCGACCCTGTATAGGGAGGGTTTCCAAGGAGCGGCTAATTTAAACTAGCTGCTCCTTAGAAACCCTGTACAGGGTGTTTATGAGTTGGAACTAACTCCACATCACTTAACAACAACATGCAGTTGACACAGGACCTTGCAGTCCAGTGAATTAACCTGCAGAGCTACACTAGGACTCCACAAAAAATGCTGGCAGCCATCAGAACTGAAGAAAGGAAGTCCTAACTAAGACATGTGGTACCTGAAATGATTCTAGAGAAACAAAATCATAAGGATGAGTTTTTCAAATTGGTCCTCAAGTTTAACTGGTTTTTAAAGGCACTGATAACTCCACTTCTATGATTAAAGAGGATGCTGCAAAGTCATGGCATGAGGTGGTAAAACTAATCTGAAAAACTTCATCAAGTTTTGGTGACAAGTAATATTCTGGGTGTGTTTGGTACTTTCTTGCAATTTTATCAGAGAGAAACTGCTTGGTTGGTTCAACTTAAAAATAGTCCAGGGGTAAAGGAGAAAACTAGCTCAGATCTTTGGAGGCATAGCTCGAGTACTGCATAAAAGACCTCAAATTTCCATTTGCGTCCTGAAAGAAACTCTTTTTCTTATAGTTGTTGTTGTTGTTATGTGCCGTGGAGTTGGTTCCAACTCATAGCAACACTGTACAGGGTTTCCGAGGCTGTAAATCTTTATGAGCAGAAAGCCTCATCTTTCTCTCATGGAACAGCTGGTAGTTTCAAACTGCTGACCTTGCGGTTCACAGCCCGGTTAGTAATCACTATGCTACCAGAGCTTCTTTTTTCTTATAGTAATAGACCTTATATTTCCAAAAACCAAACCCAGAATCTTGTCTTAGCAGTGATTGAATTACAACACCAACTGAATTCCCAACCTACAATGTATTTGATATTAATGTGAGGGTATTGATTGGGAAGAAATAGGATTCTGAAATTTGGGATTAGGATTTATAGGTAGATAATCAAAAAGCTGGGGACATTGGACCTCAAATTCTGTTGAATCATTCTTGCCAATCATTCTCCCGTTTGAAGAAATTCCTCCATTTTTGTCTGCTGATCCATTATCAGTAAAACTATTATCCCATCTGTCCATACTTGATAAGATTAAACCAGCTGTGCCTCTGGAGATGGTGCCTGAGTCATTGTCTAGGATATCATCTGAGATCTTGCAAGATATTGCTGAATCTTTCCAGGAGACACCTACACCAATTGTTGCTTCTAGACCTATAACTAGACTTAAGATGCAGTGAATCCCAAAAGGTGAAGTACGAATCATGACTCAGGAAGAAGTATGCTATACTCCATAACAGTGTTTGGTTTTTCTAATATTCACAAACAAAAACCTGGAGAATATGTTTGGGAATGGCTATTAAGGGTGTTAAATAATAGTGTAAGGAACATAAGGTTGAATCAGCTTGAATTCATTGATATGAGTCCACTAAACACAGATTCTTCATTCAGTGTTTCAGCTCAAGAGGTTAAGAGTGTATCTAATTTGGTTTGCTGGCATAAGTATCGATTGCCCGGTGCCATACAATACATCAAGTTGATGTAACAGACCAAATGCTTCTGGAAATTGGTGTATTACAGTGGGCTTATCAGGATAGATCCAGAAAACTATACATGGAGTACCCAGAGGACACACCTTTTGCCATACCAGTGAGAAATAAATTTGAGAAAGGAGCCCTTTATTTAAGAGTGCCGAGATTAAAAATTCATATAAATTAGATTTGACAGTGAGAACTACTCTAACTGAATGTAGACATGTACATACAATGGGGCTGATTAGAGCCCTTGATGGTAAGGGCCAACTAACACCACTCACTATTACTCCTAGTTACCCACTTGAAATTTTTTTTTTTTTTTTTTTTTGCTTCTTTTTCCTGCAACCATATGCTCTTTGAGTCTGAATATTTAATTCTGAAGGGAGGAATACTCCCACCTGGAAACTCAGTACAGATTCCATTGAACTGGAAGCTAAGAGTACTTCCTGGCCACTTCGGGCTCCTCATGTCTCTAGATCAATAGGCAAATAAGGGAGTTACTGTATTGATGGTTGTGGTTGTTCCTGATTTACCATGGGGAAATCAGATTAACATTATACAATAGAGGTAAAGAAGAGTATGTGTGGAATCCAGGAGATCCCTTAAGAGGTCCCTTACTACTACCATGCCCTGTGATTAAAGTCAATTAAAATGTCTGTGGTAAACTACAGTAACCCAATTCTGACATGAATACTAATGGCCCAGTCCCCCCATGAATGAAGGTTTGGGTCACTCCAGACAAAGAACCATGAGTAGCTGAGGTACTTATGGAGAGCAAAGAGAATGCAGAATGGGTGGTAGAAGAAGGTAGTTCTAAATACCAGTCAGGGCCATGTGACCAGTTGCAGAAACAAGGACTGTAATTGCTATGAGCATTTTTCCTTGAATGTGCATCAAATATTTTTTGTTTTGTTCACTTATAAAATATAATATGTAGATGGGCTTAGTGTGTCTTCTGTTGTACATGTGTTAGTTGTATTATGTTAGGAACGAGTATGACCTCACCATTTTCATTATTTAGAGATTTTGCATAGTTTAATGAGATATGAAAAAGTGCAAGTTGCAAAGGGATGGACTGTAATAATTATGGTTTTGTGTCAACTTTACGGAGCCAGGATTCTCAGTGGTTTGGCAGTTAAGGCATAGTAATTTCTGATGTTGAGACTGCTATGAGCCAATCAATTGAAAGAAAGGTTCCTTGGAGGTATGACCCATTTCCAATACAAAGCTTGTTTGCTTTCTGCTGAGTCTGGACCCTGCTACCTGATTTGTCATCCAACCTCTATTTTTCGGTCTTAAGCCAGTGGCCTACTTTATTGTCTCCCAATTCTGAGAGTCATCGACAGCCAACTTTTACCTGACTGGCCTGCCTTCTTGTCATCTTATCTGCAAATTTTGGTCCATAGCCCTGTAGCTAGGTGAGCTGTAAGCTTCCAGCCTGACATCTGACTCACAAACTTTGGACTTGTCCAGCTCTACAACTGTGTGTGCCATGTCTTTGGTATAAATCTCTCCTTATATATGCATATATAAGTTTCTGTTGTAGCACTGTAGAGTAAGCACTGGAATGCAATACCCTCAAGGTTGGTGGTTCAAGCCCACCAGCCACTCTTTGGAAACCCTATATAGGGTCACAATGAGTCACAACCAACTTGATGACACTTAACAACAAAAGCGTACGAGTTTGATTGGTATTGCTTCTCTAGAGAAACCAAACAGAGACAATTATATATATGATATTTTTGTTCATTTGTTTTGTATCAAAATATGATGGTTTGGCTATTATTATTGATAGGAGGAATAAATTTTCTCATGTCTCTGATCTAGGATTTTTTGTCAGCATCCATAAAACAATGGCAGGTGAACATGTTTAGCTTGCATGTAAGGTTAAATCTTATCCATTCACAGTTATTTAATGTTAACTAAAAAATGGATCCTAAAAATACTTCTAGAAAATAACAAACACTTGCCAGAGAAAGTATATTGGAAAAGGGATTGAGTTTTTAGTCTTTGACAGGATTGACTGATTTTGGATCTCTGTAACCCTGTGAAAAGTTATTTCACCTCACCAGATACTAAGCATTAGTTTCCTATTACCACTATAAAAACTATCACAAATGCAATAAACTTTAAGAAACATAAATTTATTATCTTACAGTTCTAGAGGCCAGAAAGTCAAAATCAGTTTTAGCAGGCCAAAATCAAAGTGTCAGCAGGGTCATGTCTACTCTGGAGCCTCTATGTGAAAATTCATTTCTTGTCTTTTCCAAGTTCAAATGACTGCCCACATTCCTTGGCTTCTGACTGCATCTAATCTCCATCTCTCATGTCAGTTGTTGTTAAGTGATATCAAGTAGGTTCTGACTCATAGCAACTCTATGTACAACTGAATGACATCTGGTCCTATACTATCCAAACAATTGTTGTTACATATAAGCCCATTGTGGAGCCACTGAGTCAAGCCATCTTGGTGATTTCCTCTTTTTCACTGACCCTCTACTTTTTACCTCTTCTAACTAAATCTCCTTCTTGCCTCCCATTTATAAGGATAATTGTGATTACATTTAGGACCCACCTAGATAATGCAAGATATTCCCATCATATCAAAATTATAAATTTGGTCACATTTTTTTGCTATATAAAGTAACATTCACAAATTTCAGTGATTAGGATATGTTATCTTTTGGATGAGGCAAGCCTACCAATAAAAAACATAAATGATTTATTATTAAATATGCTGTTGTTTTTATTTACATATTGCTTTTAGTTTTATATTTTAGAACCATACATTTTTTAAAAATAGTTTAATACTTTTTGTCTTACCAACATTTCTTTAGTTTATACAACCCACCAAACACTCTGTGTCTCATTTCTAGTAGAAAAGACAAGAAAAATTCAAACTTGTCAAAACCATTATTGTGGATCAATAAAGCAGTAAAAAATTACATGATTTAAATATCTTGTTTGAAAGTAACATGGTTAATTTATTTTTTAAAATTCATTCAATTGCCGTATTTTTAGATTCACTATCTTTTCACCATCATTGTTTTGAAATATCAAAATGTGTCATGACATGCTCACTTTTCTATACCAATTTCCAGGGAAATTAAGCAAACCATACAATATGGTTAGTCAGTTTTAAAAAAGTGGTAAAAACAATTTTTTAATTTTGTTAATCCAATATTAAAATACAGAAGAATCAAATTCAGTTAGTTTGATAATCCAAAATGTTGAATTAGATGGCTACAAATGTTTCTTCTGTTTAGATCAGATCATAAACTTGTATTAGTTGCTTTGAGTCAGTCTGTATCTGTGTGCTTTTCAGTAAACTAAAGCTAGTTGTCTAGAGAAAATTTGATCCTTTACTCAAAAAAGAAGCTTATTAGAATTAAAATGTCACAAATATAAATATCCATTATCAAAAATAGTAGGTAGTACCCAAAATTACATCTCATTATGACATTTGAAATCTCAAAGTACTTATGTGTAACAGTTATTGTAACCATATTCTCAACTCTGATCGCTGAGGTATTTTCTCTATTAAATGGTCTATGTTGCTAACCACATAACATAGACATAAGTGAGTGTGAGCAGAACCTTAAAAAGTGTGAATATCACTTTCATAGATTTCTCACAGTCTTTCTTTGGTGCTTGCTACTAAAGACACTTAATCAGCACCCTGATAAATGCTGCATCTACCTAATTGGAATAATTGCCAAAGAGAAGAATCTATGTAGCTCATTTCAGTGACTCCAAACAATGGCTAAATTGCACAGAGAGTCCATTTAAATAGCACCCCTGATGTTGTCTGTAGGTCTAAAACAGGTGTGAATTGGTATTTGCCAGCACAAACTTCCCACTGTGCAACCTTTTTCTGGCACTGTGCTGCTTCCCTATTCTACTACAGCTGCTAAATTAGGTTATCTTACTTCGAATGAGAAAGTTAAAGTGTTTGAAGCTCTGATTCCTCAGTAACATTTTCACATGAGCACCACACCAAAAATAAAAGTAAAAAGCAAGTATTTGGGGAAAAAGTTATAGAATAATTAGATGTTGAAAGGAAGAATTGAAATGCAGTAAATATATGAAACAAACAGAAAACCTCAAACCATACAATACCATATTTCTCAGGTTTCTAATATGCAGAGTACACCAGGGGAATTACATCCCAGTATAACTACTCCTACATTCCCTGCAAGTTACATTAAAAGCTTGGAACAGTTTTTTTCAGGAAAGGGATTAGGTGGCAACATATCTGTCTAACTTCTGGTTTATATATTGTTGTATAAATGGGTATGACCTTTTGATAATCAAGATGGGTGATTAATTAACACATTTATTTTTTTTTCCAAGTCTGTGCTAATTAACTATATTCTACTATATTTTTTCCAGTTTCTTTTAAAGTTAAATCCATATGCAAAATGTCTCTGTCTTCCTACATATTTGTTTATTTATCTTGTGAATCTGTTTGCGGAAATCTGTTCATGAAAGGGGTTCAGGCTCGAGATCTAAGAGTAGGAGTGAGGAGGATTAGGACTAATTTCCCCTTGAGTCCCTGATGCACATTCTCACCGTAAACTTTGGCACCTGTCAAAGTGATGAACTTCATGAAATTCTTAAGGGAAAGGATGGGTGTTGTGCTAGAAATAATTTTCTTCAAATACCTCATCTTACAGAAGATAGATTTAAATCCTGAACAGATTTAGACTGGATAAAATTCTCTAAGATAGGTTGTGGTAGAGCCAGGATTCTCAAGTACTTCCCTAAGCCTCTTCCCTTGTATTATTCCTTCATATGACAATGATGCCACCATTGTCATATGGAGGAATAATACAAGTGAAGAGGTGGT
This sequence comes from Chrysochloris asiatica, assembly GCF_000296735.1. Classification (NCBI taxonomy): domain Eukaryota; kingdom Metazoa; phylum Chordata; class Mammalia; order Afrosoricida; family Chrysochloridae; genus Chrysochloris; species Chrysochloris asiatica. The sequence goes on from NW_006408604.1 coordinate 5,221,775, forward strand.
GATATGCTGTGGAGTCGGTTCCAATTTGTAGCGACCCTATGTAGGGTTTCCGAGGCTGTTAATGTTTATGAGAGCAGAAAGCCTCATCTGTCTCTTGTGAAGTGCCTCGTAGATTCAAACTACTGACCTTGCGGCTAGCAGCCCAACTCAAAACCCACTATGTTACCAGGGCTCCTTGGATGAGTCCTGTTATTGCTAATAACTAATGACAGTAGTTATTAGCAAACATCAAGTAGATAATGGAGATTCATGAGTATAAATATTACCTATTAGCTGATCTACTGTACTGTTACAACATTCTTTTGCACTTCAATTATTTATTCATGCATTTACTTATTTACTCTGTTTTACATTATTTTATAGAACAGGTTGTCATCAGCTCGACTCCAACTCATAGTGACCACAGGTATGTTTGAGTAGATAGGGCTTTCAATGGCTGACTTTTCTGAAGTAGATCTCCAGACCTTTCTCCCAAGTTGTCTTTGAGTGAACTCAAAACTCCAGTCTTTCAGTCAGTAGCCAAGCACCCAGGGACATCACAATCCTAGAAGACAGGTATCCTTAACTGCATTATGCAGATGAAAACAAAGATTCAAAAAATATGAGGGATCCTTTCATACTCACTCAGCCAGTAAGTGGCAAAGGGAAAATTTCTAATGTGACATCATTGCCCAAGCCTTTATTCTCTCCATGGTGATTTGACAGCACCTAACAACAATACCATCTACAGTCAGTATTGCTTTAAAAAATTTACTAAACTGCCATATATATCTACCACATAACTTTGTGAGAATTTATTTGTAATTCATTACATTACGAAGTAGACCATAGGCATTCAGAAGTGGTCTTCTATGATAGCACTTTGATCATAAAGCTCAGAACACAGAGCTTAAGGAAAAGAACCTATCTTTTCTTCCACAGTAAGTAACAAACTAAACTTGAGTATGCTCTTCTCTCAAACCTTTCCTTTACATTTTATTTGTTGTTTTTGTTAAGTGCCATTGAGTTGGTTCTGACTAATAGTGATCCAGTAAAGGGTTTCTGAGGAGTGATTGGTGAGTTTGAACTGTCGACCTTGCAGTTCAAACCAACCTAGTGGTCCAGTGCATTATCCTACAGTGCCACGCCAGAAGTTTATTTGTTGTTATTGTTAGGTGTCATCGAGTCAGTACCAACCCATAGAGACCTTATGCACAGCAGAACGAAACACTGCCCAATCCTCAGCCAACCTCACTACTGTTGCCACGCTTGAGTCCATCGATGCTGCCACTTGGCCAATCCATCTTGTTGGGGGTCTTCCTCTTTTTCTCTGACCCTCCACCTTACCAAACATGATACCCTTCTCCAGCAACTGGTCCCTCCTGACAATATGTCCAAAGTATGAGAGACGAAGTTTGGCCATCTTGGCCTCTAAGGAGCACTCTGGCTGCACCTCTTTCAAAACGGATCTATTGGTTCTTTTGCCAACCCATGGAACTTTCAATATTCTCCTCCAACACCCTAACACAACTCAAAAATAAATCTGAAAATATAGGTTTAATATTACATTTGCATAGTATTTTATCTGGCTATTGTAGTTATTTCTTGAATGTGTAGAACTTGAAGTAAACCATATAACAGCATCACTAGTATTGCTGAAAGGAAATTTTACGCAGATGAATATCAAAATCAACTTTGTGAAAGAAATATACTAACCAAAGGACAATATGAAGGCCAGTATGGAAAAATTGGGCTCAATTATGTGTATGTATATGAACATCAGATACTTTGGAAAGCAAATCAGAAGTCTCTACTTGCCATGTTCAAGTACTCACTGTACAGCACCTAAAATACAAAACAGAATGGAGGGGACATATAAAAGCATGAGAATCAGTCCTCAATAGGCACATTTGATTGACACTTTGAATGCAGTAATGTTAAGAATGTTGAAGTTTCTCCACTAACAATCTACTGAATGTAACAAATACCAGAGTGCTTCAGAAAGTGTATGGAAAAATTCCATCATCTTTCAATTCTATTTTTCTAAGAACTTTTTGAGGTCTTCTTGTGTTTATTGAGCATTATACTGCACATGCCATCCCAGGTCTAAATTTGCCTCCATGGAACACATTTAAAGAAATTACACTTCAATTTATCTACTTCAAATTACCAACACAAAGATATGCTGGGGTGTCCTATGTTTTAAGTCAAATTATTTAATTGTATATTCTACTTTTGCTTCACAAAAATAAATGGACTGCTTTTAAAAACTGAAATATAAATCAAACTGTATTAGGATTAAAGAGCTTTTTTGTACATATATTTTAGAAATATCTAATGTGATAGTGTCTTTTTGTAACAGATGGCAAATCTTAACTTTTATTTTTGCAGCACACATATTGTTAACACTTGACCCGGTATGTTCCCTTTGGATGATTGTAACATGATAAAGCGAAGAAAAAACAACAAAAACTGTTATCCTGTTAGCAAGTAAAATTAATTTCATATAGCAAAGCATTGCTAAATAATCTGGCAAAATATGAGGTATTTAATATATCTATTTTAGGAGCTAGTCATTACAACGAATGGTGACAAGCAGGTATGTTGCAAGTCTCAGATTAATTAAAATGCTGTTTAACAAGCACTATTAGAATGTAAAGGTTTTTCTTGATTGCTGTCACAAGCTAGGTTTCAGTTTTGTTTGCTGGGTTTCCTATCCATTTAAACCTCTCTATTCCCCCATCCCCAGCCTCCCTTCCTTTGCATTGAAGTGAACCCAAGCACAGCAACATTAGCCTAATGCATGAGAACAATGAGGTGAAGAAAAAAGACTGAAGAAGTAAGTCTAATTACTCTAGTTTCATAGAATAAGCTTTTAAGGCTAAGTTCACACTAGGGCAATTACCCACCTAATTGCTCTAGTTTGAAGCTAGTTTGAAAAGATGTTTTCAGCAATGTGAAGGGAAAACATGCAAATTCAGAGGATTGGTTTGATCCCTATTGCCCTTTTTATTAACAAAAGCCCCTTGAAGTATTGAGATGACATTCCTTGAACATACTTCTAATGTACCACAAAGCCTTTCCTGATAGACTACAAGCCAGTGTGGAATCATGTCTAAATCCATGTACTAACCTTACTCTAATAACCCATCTAGTGAACAGGAAAAGAATGTCTGTAAGAATGCATGCGTCTTCTTTTGCAAAGCCATACCTAGCAACCTGAAATGTAATGAATCCATTTCTTTTAATTTGAAAAGCATTTTTTTAATTTTATTGTGTTGCTAAAGAGCATTTTCAAACTATGTTCTAATATAGGTGGCTATAGTTTTGCAACTTAACCCTCCAACTTCTGATTCTTAGAACTGCTGGATAAGATATTCAGTAAAATGCATTTGTCAAATATTACCTGATGAGAAGAGTATTTCTTAGGAATAAAGGCAGAAAGAAAGAACAGAAGGAAGGGAGGAAGAATAAAAAAGGACAAGAGGCAGGGAGGAATGAAAAGTCAAGAGTGAGAATTAGATTGAAGTGAACACTAAAAATGGTTCATGTTATTGGCTGTTGTCAGTTCCAACTTATAGAAACCCTATATACGGTTTTTGAGGAACGGCTGGTGGGTTTGAACCACCGACCTTGAGGATAGCAGACTAGTGTTTAACCTAAAGTGCAATATCAGGACTCCTTCTAAAAATGGTTGTTGTTGCTGTTAAGTGGCATTTAGTCAGTTCCGACTCATAGTGACCCTGTGTAGAGTTTCTGAGGAGCAACTGATGAGTTTGAACCTCTGACCTTGTGGGTCAAACTGACCTTAAGGTTGAGTGCTTATTACACTAGGACTGAAGTTTTTAAAGTTCAGACATCTAGCAAGGGACATATTGCTATAGGTTGGCATCCTTCAGAAACTTCTTGGACATTAAGGTAGGAAAACATTATCAAGAAAATCATTCCAAGTAAAGGCCAATTAAGAGTTAACAAAGCGAGTCGTCTAAGCCAAACTCCACATTAAGTTTTTGTTGTTGTTAAGTGCTGTCTAGTCAATTTTGACTCATAATGACTCTGTATAGTGTTTCTGAGGAGTAGCTGGTGAATTTGAACTGCAGACATTTCGGTTCAAACTGACCTTGCGGTTCAGTGCATTATCCCACAACACCATACCAAGACTTCGAACCACAACGTCAGTAGTTCAAACCCACTAGCTGTTCCTTGGAAACCCTATACAGAGTTGCTATGAGTAATACCCTACTTGACATCACTTTAAAAAAACAATTACGTTTTAGAGAATTAACAGAGTCAGACAAAGAATTAACAACACAGTTCTGAAAAAAAGGTCTCTTACTTCCAGTCTGTATAGTAACTGTTTACCTATGAGCAGAATAAGTGGAAATTTGCAAAGATCAGTTAATGGGTTAGTAAAAAAGCAGGAGTTCCTCTTAACTGTAGACTACCTTTAAGGGAACAGAAGAATAGCAAAACTCCGCATGAATAAGTTATCAAGGTCAGAGTCAGGACTTTCAAGTAGGCTTTATTGTGATTCCTCCCCCAGTTGAGAATTTGTATTTCCACCTCAGATATGCCAAATTAAGGAACTCTGGTATTGTAGTGGTTATGATTCGGGCTGCTCAGAGTCAGCAGTCTGAAACTACCAGCCATTCGGTAGGAGAAAGATGAGGCCTTCTGCTCCTGTAAAGATTTACAACCTCAGAAACCCTATACAGGGTCGCTATGAGTCAGAACTGACTCCATGACACACTACCACCACCATCATATATCAACTTAGATTCTACATTTTAATAAGAATCTCTTATGTTTTACACAGTTGTTGTTAAGTGCCAATGAATGGGTTGTGACTCAGTGATCTTATACAGGGTTTCTGAGGAGCAGCTGGTGAGTTTGAACCACCAACACTATGGTTCAAAGTGACCTTTTGATTCAGTGCTTATCCTATGGTGCCACACCAGGACTCTATATATACAGTAGGCCAACAAGTCAAAAACAAACAAACAAAAATAAGAAAGGGTGAATGAGAGTAATAGAAACTAAAATATAGAGAATGAAAAAATAAATAAATAAATGGAAGGAAACTATCAGGACGTCAGTAAAAGAAGGATGAAGTATTTTGTTTGGTCTAAAACTGCTTTTTCACCCACTTTAAATAAAAAGATTGCCTCAGTGTGCTGGATGCTGAGTTAAAGGTAAGATGATTTAAAATACGCAATAATCACTTTTCTGCCGAAGTTCACTTCTGTAAAGAGGGGCAAGAATAAGAGGGATTAAAATAGCAGACATGGGAGAAACGTGGCTTTCAGCTCTGGCAAAAATTTAAAGACTCAGAAACACTATACAGCGTGGCTATGAGTTGGAAAGGAATTGAGAGCACTTAACAAGAAGATAGCAGACAGACATATTCCAAAACCGAACCCAGGACTACTGAGTCAATTGTAACTCATAGTGACACTGAATAGGGTTTCCAAAGCTGTGTATATTTATTGGAGCAGATAGCCTAATGTTTCTCTCACGGAGTAGCTGGTGAGTTTGAACAGTTAACCTTGTGGATGGTAGTACAGTTCATATCCTATATGGCCACCAGAACTCCTTAGATGGAAATAATAAGAATGAAACGTTTGTTCCTTTCATTTATAAAGATGCATCTTTTAAAGAATAACTAAAAGGCACTTTCTTTGAAGTTTAGAATAGTAAAGTGGAAAAATCATATGGTTTACAATAATTACGGTATCATGAAGAAGACGATAAATTGAGCCTATGTTGATGTTGCAAAATTTTTGACTGCTGTTCTTTTTTAAAATAAATTTGCTATATTCATAGTTCTTTCAAAGGTTTCTTTTAAGGAAAAGAAAGCATTACTTTGGTTCAGTTAGTGATTAATAAGGAAAAATTTTACAACCCTTAGATTAAAGATATCAAGCATCGAGTACAATTGTTCCTATTTTCTGTTGCTTCACTAGTTACAAACATCATTAATTAACCAATGAATTAGAGATTGATGCTGTTTTTAGGTGCCATTAAGCTGGTTCCAACTCATAGCAACTCTATTCACAACAGAACACAAAACACAGCCCAGTCCTGCCCAGTCTCACGATTGTTATGTTTGAACCCTTTGTTGCTGTCAATCCATTTCATTGGGGGTCTTCCTTTTTACCAAGCATAATGTCTTTCCCCAAGCACTAGGCCTACTGATAACATGTCTAAAACACTTGAACAGAAGAACAGAACATACTTCTGTATCAGAAGAAAAGAACAGAAGATACTAGAGGAACAGAAGATACTTCTTGAAAGAAAGACCAACAGGAAAAATAAAAAACAACAGTAGTCTGACTGACCACTACAAGAACAAGCAAGTTGTTCACCAGGAAGCCATTGAGGCAAGCAATCAAGTCCCCTCAGGGCAAACCCCTTCTAAGACTGAAACTCAAAAAGAATACAAAAGCAGGCATGTAATCTTGCTGATGACCACGTTGGTCTACTGATAAGAGGAAGTGGGGGAAAAACAGCAATGAAACTATGAGCTAAGTCGGGCCACATTCAATAGACGTCTGTCAACCTGGATCACAACCTGGGTGGCCAGCAGTGTAACAAGACCAGGAAACTCCTGAGCCCATGGATAGGGACATAATCATGGAGGACTAGAGCAGAGAGTGAAGTGTCCAGCTAATGTGAAGTGAGGGAAGATGCACAAGAACACCCATACTTGCAGATAGTACCCATTTGACTTAGCTTCAATGGCTGGATGATCATAACTCGACTAGAGGAAGAAAGAAGAAAAACATGAGTGTAATATGCTACAATTTTATGAACTTGACCTATACTTATGGATGTAGTAGCTTAAAAGAGGCAATGAATCTTTACAGCAAGGAAGCAAGGGTCATGCCCACCCCCTCTGTACACAGGGCTAGCAGGGATGGGCAACTTAGACACTGGCTACCCAAAATGGGGGAAGGGTGCAATAAAGGCACAAAGTGACTAGCTTACAAATTTTCAACAAGGAGCTTAGTTTCACATTCCAAAGAAAGGTTATCCAGAAGAAGGCAGAAATTATTGAAAATATTAATATCACATTTAAGTGAAATTTTGAAGAAGATAATTTTTTAAATGATTGCAGTACTATATCCATAAAGAACTGCCAGAATTAAAAGAAAACATGGAATTTAGAACACCATTACTGATATAAGAAGGATCTTGACTGAAAGCAGAGAATACCAGAAACCTGTGTTTTATTGGTTATAAAAAGACATTCAACTCTGTGGATCATAACCAATTATAGATAACATTGTGAAGGATGTGAATTCCTAAACACTTAATTGTGCCCATAAAGAACCTGTACATAGACCATGATGCAGTTGTTTGATCAGAACCAGGGGATAGATATTGTGTGGTCTAAAATCAGGAAAGTGCATCAGGGTTGTATCTTTTCACCATACTTATTCAATCTGCATGTTGAGCAAAATAATCCAAGAAACGGATTCAGGATTGGAGGCATGCTCATTAATGAACTGTAATATTGCAGATGACAGTCTTGTTTGCTGAAAGTGAAGAGGATTTGAAGCATTTTCTGATGAAGATCAAAGACTATATCTTTCAATATGGATTATAACTCAATATAAAGGAAAAAAAGTCCTCAAAACTGGGATAAAAAGTAGCGTCATGATGATAAATAGCGTCATGTTAAAAAGAAATTATTAAAGTTATCAAGGATTTCACCTTATTTGGATCCATAATCAATGATCATGGAAGCAGCAGTCAAGAAATCAAATGATTTATTGCATTGGATAAGTCTGTTGCAAAAGAGCTCTTTAAAGTGTTAAACAAAAAAAGGTGTCACTTTGAAGTCTAAAGTATGTCTGACCCAAGTCATGGTGTTTTCAATGTGAAATCTGAACAATGAATAAGGAAAACTGAAGAAGAACTGATGTCTGAATTAAACATACATGGAATGCTAGAAGAAAAAAAAATCTGTCTTAGAAGAATGCTTCTTAAAAGCTAGGATGGTAAGATTTCATCTCATGCTCTATGGACACGTTATCAGAAAGGACCAGTCCTTGAAGAAGGGCACCATGCCTGGTAAAGTAGAGGATCAGTGAAAAAGAGGAAAACCCTCAACAGATGAACTGACACAGTGACTGCAGAAATGGGCTCACACATAACAATTGTGAGAATGGCTCAAGACTGTGCAGAGTTTCATGCTGTTGTACATAGGGTGACTAGGAGTTGGAACCAACTTGTTGGCACTAAATAGCAACAACATTAAACATTAGTCTAGAAGAAATCATGTCATGGGCAAAAGTTCTCATTTATGTTAATAGAGAAAAAATTACATTGACTTAATATAGATCTATAAATGTATCACCTATCTACACAATTGAATGCACAGCAAAAAATGAATGATCTAGAATTACATTAAGCAACAAAGCAACTTTAAACAAAAATTTAGAGCCAATCCAGAGCTTCAAAACATCCTAAAGGGAGTTCTTTAGGCTGAAAACCAACATGAACAGACAACAACCAAAGATTGACACACGTGGCAACACCACCTGGAACTCAGTTAATAGATAGAAGAATTCAGAATAGAACCAAATTACAACAATAAATTCACACAACCTGGGAGATCAGTCAAAGAGCAAACTAATGACAATGTTAAAGAAGGAAAAAATATAGGAACAGAGATCCAGGTGGTAAGGAGGTCAGGTAGATTGCATTTCCTCTCAAATGGAAGAAAAAGTTAGTAAATCATAGGGTAACCTCAAAGAAAATTAATACTTCACAGCATACAGAGAAAATGAAGATCCAAGAAGAGCATGGAAACGTTAAAATTAAGAAGAAACTGACAAGAAAGAACACTAAAAACATGAATTCAGCAAAAGAAGGCATGCAGAGCAAAGGAACCAGCAGGACCACAAAAAAACCCCAACATAATGACAGCAATTAAATCATACCTATAGATAATTACACTGAATGTCAATGGATTAAATATATCAGTTAAGAGACA
>NW_006408604.1:5231240-5232886 GCF_000296735.1 Chrysochloris asiatica
TGTAATCAGCTCTATGGAGAGGTCTTCTATGAGCAGCAAACCAACTGAAAGGAAGTAAGTTTCCTTGGGGGTGTGTCTTGCTTCCAATAAATTGGAAACTCAGGCAAAGATTGCTTGCTTTCTGTTGCATCTGGATCTTACATCTGGCTTACCCTCCAACCTCCACTTCTTTGGGCTGATCCTAGAAACCCTTCAGCAGCCTACTTTCCTACATGCTCAACCTGCTTGCCTGCCATCTGACCTGCCAACCTTGGTTCATCTGACCCACAGACTTGGGATTCTCCCACCTCTACAACCATGTGAGCCATTTGCTTAATATACACTTCTTGTCATATATACATATATAGGTTACACTGGTTTTGCTTCTCTAGAGAATGCAGCCTAAGACAGTGGCTTTCTCTCAAGAGGTAGGAGGAAAACATCAAGGCATCTGGAAATGGAATGAAGTGAGGATAAATGTACATTTTCATTTGATTATGTTTCATTTTGGAGGGAAGAAGGGAAAAAGGGAAGCAGAGAAGTGATCAAGAAAAAAAGAAAATTGTGTTGTAGATATAGGAATAAATATTGTCTACATGTTTGAAGTGTATCATAATTGTAAAAATATTTTATATATGCCCTGTCTTCACAATGTTCACATATTTTAAAATAATTAAAATAATGGTGCAATAAGCAAACAAGTGAACATATATATTCAACAAACTGCACATATGTGCAAAAGAGAATAGTTTATGTTGGGAAAATGAAGAAAGGTCTAGATTCATCCAAGAATAAGAATGAAAAGATCATAGACATTTCTCTATGTTTCAAAAGCTGATAAGTGAAAGAAGATTATTACCTTATGAATATTTTGGACTAAATGCCTAGTTTGGAAGAGTTCTATTATATGATTCAATAAGAAATCCAGTATAATAATAAACTTAAGCATACTATAATTCATAAGCATTTACGCATAAGTTGTGTGAAGTCAAGTTGGTTTCAACTCATAGCAACCCAAAAGCCATTGATGGGTTTAAGCTGTCACCTTGCGGTTCTCAATCCTATACTTATCCTATAGGATAAGTCTATATCCTGGATCAGGGCTCATAGAAAGTCTAAGGATTAGAGAATGTCTTTTATTTTTCCTAATCATAAATTCATATATTTTCTTCTTTCCTGTTTCCAAGTGAAATATTATCCAAAGAAGTTTGTTAAGTATATTCTCTCTATATTAGAATAAGTAAAAGAACTTACATTATACAGACTAGGTATATCTTCTCACAAAAACATGTTTTACCTCACAGGTACTACTAATACTGTTATTTATCTTTTACCTTGTATTCTGTTCATGGTAAGTTACCATTTTTTCCTTTCCCTAGCCATAATTTTCTAACATTTACATTCTAAAAGAGAGAAAATAAACATCAATTCCATATCTCTACAACTGGTATTTTAAATACCAGCAGGGTCACCCATGGAGGAGAGGTTTCAGATGAGCTTCCAGACAAAGACGGACTAGGAAGAGTGACGAACTACTTGCTAGTATTTAGTCACTGAAAACCTTATGAATAGCAGAGAAACACTGTCAGATAGAGTGCCAGAAAGTGAGCCCCTCAGGTTGGAAGGCACTCAAAATGCGACTAGGGAAGAGCTGTCCCCTCAAAGTA
>NW_006408604.1:5235008-5264613 GCF_000296735.1 Chrysochloris asiatica
TTGCTGAAAGTGAAGAGGACTTAAAACATTTACTGATGAAGATCAAAGAGCACAATCTTCGGTATGGATTACATCTCAATATCAAGAAACCAAAAATCCTCACCACTGGACCAATAATCATCATTCTTTTCAATGGAGAAAAAATTGAAGTTGTCAAGGACTTCATTCTTCTTGGATCAACTATCAACACTCATGGAAGCAGCAGTCAAGAGATCAAACTATTGCATTAGGCAAGTCTGCTGCACAAGACCTTTCTAATGTATTGAAGAGCAAAGATGTCACCTTGAGGACTAAGGTCACCTGACCCAAGCCATGGTATTTTCAATAACCTCATATGCATGCAAAAGCTGGACAGTGAATGAGGAAGACCATAGAAGAATTGATGCTTTTGAGTTATTGTGTTTGTTGGAGGAGAATATTGAAGGTGCCATGGGCTTCCAAAAGAACCAATAGATCTGTTTTGGAAGAAGTGCAGCCAGAGTGCTCCTTGGAGGCCAAGATGGCCAAACTTTGTCTCTTATACTTTGGACATATTGTCAGGAAGGACTAGTCGCTGGAGAAGGATATCATGTTTGGTAAGGTGGAGGGTCAGAGAAAAAGAGGAAACTGCCAACGAGACGGACTGGCCAAGCGACAGCATCGATGGACTCAAGCGTGGCAACAGTAGTGAGTTTGTCCCAGGATCAGGCAGTGGTTCGTTCTGCTGTGTGTAAGGTCGCTATGGGTCGGTACTGACTCGATGGCACCTAACAACAACAATAACAACAAATTTTGGATTTTATAAAAACAAGCCTTTACTGCTAAATGAAGATTCTTCCTGAAATTCATTGAACTTATTTTTTGTGGATGCTACAAACATTACATTTAATGCTATCCATAAAGATTATTCTGTTTAAGGTTTGAACTAGATGTTTCAACCCAATAAAATTTTATAAATTTTATAAATTGTATTTACATGACTTACTTTATGACCTGTTTTAAGCTAGAAAAGAGAGAAAATTTCTCAAGGTTTTGTGGTACCTGGCTATTTTTAAGAAATATGAAGAATGTTTGTAGTTATTCAAACTGCTTATGTATACAAATAACTACATAATGTATCACAACGACATTTATGAAAGAAAAAATATATACTTATGTCTATATATAAGTTTTAGTTTTTGAAATCTACTGACAGTAACCAATTACAAATAGCAATAAAATATAGAAATTTTTACAAAAAATTTCATATAGTCAATTGATTTTCATGGAATGATACTGATTTTTTTTCTGAACTCTTGTATCCTTAACAGTTTATATAGTTGCAATTGAGAAATGTTGGCAGTTATTATTTACAGAAATTAGTACAATATAAGGAATAGCATAGGTTTGATAGTTAATATCTTGTGTCAACTTGACTGTGCCAGGATTCTTATTGGTTTGACAGTTGATATACAGTTACCTCATATGATGAAAAATAATATAATATAATCAACTCTATAATGAGGTCTGCTATAAGCAGCTAATAATTCGAAGGGAAACTTCCTCAGGGATCTGATCTGCTTCCAAGATATTGGACACTCAAGCAAGGCTTGATCGACACTTGGTCTGGATCTTGCATCTGACTCCAATTCTTTGAGTGACTTATTCTATTATGTCCTGATCCTCAAAGTCATCATCAGTCTGTTTTCTAACCTTCTGGACCTGCCTGCCTTCCTTCTGTTCATTAACCCTGTAGCTATGTGAGTTCCATGCCTTGAGACAGACATTTGACTCATAGACTCTGGTCTATCTATCTATAACTATGTGTGCCATTCCCTTGGTGTAAACCTCTCTTTATATGAACATATGAGCTTTGGACTCCTGGTGTGGCACTGTAGAATAAGCATTGGACTGTGAACAACAAGATCAGCAGTTTGAATCCACTAGATGTTCCTTGGGAATTTTATATAAGCTCACTATGAGTCAGAACTGACTCAAAAGCACTCAACAACAACAGCAACATATGAGGTTTACTTGTTTTGCTTCTTAGAGAACCCTATCTAATTACCTTGTTGGATTGGGCACAAATATGTATCTCTTCCAATCTGTTGGCCAGATAGTTGTCGTCCAAATTTCTTGGCATAGATGAGTGAGTGACTCCAGTGCTGCCTCACTTTCTTGAAAGATTTCAATTTTTATCCATCAATTCCTGGTGCCTTGTTTTTTGCCAATTCTTTCAATTCACATTGGACTTCCTTGTTCAGTATCATTGGCTCTTAATCACATGCTACCTCTTGAAATGGTTGAATATCAACCATTTCATTTTGTTTAGGAAGTAATAATAATTTTTCAATGATCAATATTTCTTCAGTTGTTATACCACTGATATAACACACTTCTATACAACACACTTCTCTTCTCAATCCATTAATATGTTCTCTAGTATTTTTTTAATTTGCAAATAAACCAAGCCCTGAATTGTAGAATTTACCAATTTGTGTGGTGTAAATACTTATAGCATGTTCAATTTCAAGTTAACCAAGTTGACACTACTAAATGTGAGTTGGTAAGGTAAGTATTATGTTGTTATTAAGAGCTATCAAGTAAATTCTGGCTCATAGTGATCCATATAGGGCTTCCAAGGAGTTGCTGGTGGGCTTGAACTGCCAACTTTTCAGATAGCAGTCCAGTGCTTATCCTATAGCACCACACCAGGACTCCATTAAGTGCCATAGTACACTATTGTTAAGTATCCCTACCACACAACAAATATAAACACAACAAACATAAATAATCTTAAGAAAAAAGATAATAGTAAAATGTTTACTAAGTAAAATAATTAGTAGTAAACATCACAATAATTGGGAAGTGGTGAGTTTTGAGTGTTTATATTTACTTTGACTTAAATATAATTGATTTAAGTATAAATTGATATGATTAATTTTAATTGAGTTAACAAACATTTGTGAAATTACTGAAAATTTACCAATATGCTCTTGCAAGCCAGTATGAGTAGGCGCCTATCTACAAACATAGACGATCATTCATGCACCCATGCACACAATATTACATGATCAATGTTTTTAATTTGTCTAAAATGTTATACAACTATGCCCTTTGTTAAAAGCTCAGTGCATTTATTAACTAGATTTGCTATGACTTGGGCAGATTATTTTATGAAAAACATTCAATGAATTGTAACTCATTCCAGTTTTATTCAGGTTTAGATGGAAAAGTCAGAGGATACAGACTTTATTTTATTATATATCAGTGGTTTGACCATCCTTAAACATTATCCTCCAACATTTCTTTTCCCCCTTGCAATCTGTTTAAACCTTAGGCACAGAGGAATTACCCCCCTCTGGAAAGACGTTTCCCTACAGATGATGTCTTCTGTCTGAAGTTTCAAATTGTGCCCAACTGTACTGAATATTCTATGAACTATTAAGCATACAGTTAGGATAAAAGAGCCAGTCATTAAGGTCATTGCACTTGAGGCTTCCATTTGAACTTCCTTTGGATCCAAGGCAAACAAAAATCTTTTGTTTTACCTACTTTCTTCCCCAGCCCAGAGGCAGTGTAAGAGAAGATGAGAAAGAAAGCCCCTTCCCCCTAGATTTTTGAAAACTTTAAAATCCAATGATAGAAGAGGGCTTCAGTTTGAAACATGAAAGGGCAAGGTAGCCTACTAGAGACACAGCGAATATATAACTTCTTATGGGAATCTCCCAGGCGTGAGATTATTCTGAGATTTCAATCTTATAGTTAAATAGTAATATATCAAAAAGACGGTGGAAAGAGTTGCTTTATAAAATGTTCAGGAGTCAGTCATTTAACTCTCAAAAAATGTCAGTAGCTTAATTCACAGGTCTTAAACTTAGGAAACTTGAGATATGAGTGCTTAAGTAAACACCCTTAAAAAATAAGCAAACCTCCCTGTAAGATTATCTTCAAATGAAACATTAAGTGAGTAATTTTCACAAAGAAATCGTTTGCCTATTTCTATTCCCTGATACAATCTATACACAAATTGGTAGTCAAATTTATGCATTTGCCACCAAGCTGTTATCTTTGGCTCAGCCCTAGGGGATATATATGAAATTTATCGATAGCTCTTAAAGTTTGAATATAGCCTTACATTTCGTGTACTGTAGGCATCAATCACCAAATAGGCTTACTGCCATTCCAAAAGTCTCCAGTGCATCCACCCACATTCTCTTGCCTCACCTCAGATTTTAGTGAAGTCTGAACACTTCTGTGCAGATTTCATTTCACTTTGCAGTGACAATGTTTTACCTCAATTGTTGGCAATTTTCTACATCAATCTCTCACATGCAAAGCATAACAGTGTGAAGAAATTAACGAGACAACTATCAACTAATGGTAGACTTGAACTCTGGAATAGCTGCGTTTTTCCTTTGTATGCATAATTTTAAGAGTCATTATATATTATCCATTATTTGTATGCATAATTTTAAGAGTCATTATATACTATCCATTAGACTGGATTTAAGACTTAATTACCAACAGTAATCTCCTTGGTAAAGCTTTTTTTTTCTTCCCTCATACTCTCCTAAACCTTAAGCCTGTTCTTTGGTATCATCTTCCTGATAAACACTTGGAACTAATTTCTTGTCTCACGTTTTGTATTCAGCAGAACATAAGCTAAAAGAAAATCAAATTAACACACAAATTTGCTACATCAGGCTCGTCTTTATGGAAAATCCATTTGATTTTTTACTTTTTTCTTATAGGAAAGTATACCTTCCTTTAGTATTATGTATCATTCCTTGTTCTTCACTAGTCATGTAGTAGACTTCAAATAACACTATGTTGACTTCAATCTGTCCTTATCTCCATACAGACAGCCATCTCAATTTGCTCTATTAAGATTACACACACTTCATGCCTCAGATTTTTTCTGACTATCCTCTCCATCCATGTTTTCTGAATCTGTGTAGCTAGATTTAAAACTCTTCTTTGAGGAAACCACCAGCTAGAAACAAAAAG
The DNA here is from genome assembly GCF_000296735.1 of Chrysochloris asiatica. Taxonomy (NCBI): domain Eukaryota; kingdom Metazoa; phylum Chordata; class Mammalia; order Afrosoricida; family Chrysochloridae; genus Chrysochloris; species Chrysochloris asiatica. Next base: position 5,239,977 of record NW_006408604.1, read on the forward strand.
TAAAATAATGGTAGGGAAAATAGGAGACTAGTACCACTGGTGGAATCATACGTATATTATAATAATTACTTTCTGAAGGCAATGCTCCTTTCTTTATGTTAAACACAAAAGAAGAATCCTACTGGTGACATTTTATGCATATTGTAAAATGTATGAAATCACATATTTTGAAGATTAAAATGACTGAAGAAGCAGCACTGAGAAATAACACAATTGTACAAAATTCCAAATATTTTCTCAGTGGCAAGCTATTTCACTGATTTTTTTTTTTTTTGTAGCAACACCATTAAAAATCATTTTAGTGCCTATATTTCATGCATGTTCATTGATGTTTTGTTACACATATGAGTATCCTTTTTAGAATTTTTTGCATATTTCTACATTCTGCCAAAATACTTTAATTCTTACAATTTCTTACTTTTTACACATACAAGGTATTGAACTAATTCAAGGTACTTAAAACCACACTCAAAATTCAACAAGGCAGATAAGAATATATATGTCCTATAAGGCAACATCTCCTCTTGTACAAAGAGACTGTTCCAATAGGAATCCATGGGAAAATCCTCACTGAATACCTAAATATAAACACATACAGATATGTGTGCAGTTCGTACACTAACTTTTATACAAAATCATTGTTTCTTACTTGAATTTTAAAAGGATAAACTTAGAAATTTGGTTATTCTATAAGGAAGAAACTGAAGCATTGATAATTTTATGTAGCATGTTCATTGCTAGAAGTAATAAACTATTTGCTGCAGGCTTAATAAAGAAAAGGCTCTGTGTATACATTTATTTTTCAGTAGGCAATTAGAGAAGAGAAATGGAAAAAAAATAAGGAAATTCTTTTCCACGGATATCAACCAAATAAATAAAATATTTACAGACAGCCATCTCATTTACATAATTTACATATTTACGTAAAGGTAAGTGAAATACTAAGATGAGTCAAAAAGTATTGCTACTAGAAGCCTAGTTCATACATGCATGTATTTATTCCAAACAAAACTTGCTTAAGCATCTCTGCAGTATTGTTTAGGTGAAAACAAGTCCTATCAGCAGCATACATCTCTTATTCTTGTTAGGGTGATTTCAAAAAAGAGCCAATCAAAACAGTGGCTTCTAAGGGGATCTGCCAGACCAGTTAAACTCAAGACAGAGAGGTCACTTCAGAAAGTTATGGTGACTGCTATTTGGGGGGATTTCAGAGAGACAATCTTGATAGATTTGTTTAAAAGACATAGAATGATTATGGGGCTTATTATAAGAGGTTTCAAGAAATTTTTAAAAGAGCAGCATTAAAAAAAAAAAAAATCCTACCATCTTGGCATATGTAAAAACTATTAACAACAACAACAAAAAAGAGGAATGAGAAAAAAAAATAGAGTAAGCAGGGATAACAAGTAATGTTAAAAGCCACATTGTGGTGTTAAGTGATTATCTGAAAGTCTTAGGATTTATTAATATCTTTAAAATACCTAATAAGCAGTGATAATGAAATATCAATGTTGGGAAATTATAAACAGGTAATATAAATTCAATTAATCTGCAAAACTACCTTTCAAAAGAGAATCAATAAAGATGACAGTCAGGAGGATAAAGGGAGAGGAAAGAGAAAGAAAGAAAAAAATGGGGAGAGAAAGAGGTGGAGAGACAGAGATACAACTCAAAATGAACAAAAATTAACAGATTAAAAATTCGGTTTTGAAATAAATCAGCAAATCCTGTTGGTTCTTTTTATTTCATCACTCTAGTCCCACCATTGTTTCTTTCTCAAAATATAACTATTGCCTCTAAGTGATTTCTCTGATTTCATCCCTTATCCCCCTATCATCTTTTATTTTCACTGAAGCCAAAGGAATATATTTAAAGCATAAATCATATATATTAAAGTAGAAAATAATAGCTGATATGACAGACTAATCCTTCTCTATAAGAAGTTATAAGGAACTCTGTTGAAGTAGTGGTTAGATGCTTTTATGTGATGAAAAACAGATTAGTAAGCAAGCCCAACTAAGTAAACCAGCAGCCAGGAAAAATATATATATAATTAAATAATAGCAGAGAGAATACGAGACTAATGCCACTGGTGGAATCATATGTGCATTATTATAATTGTTTTCTGAGGGCAATATTCTTTTCTTTCTATCAAGTACAAAGAAAGGTCCTTGCTTAATGAGTACTCTGTTCCTGTCAGGTATTATAAATTTGAAAAGAGGTTTTGATTCTGTAGGATGACTCTGTAGGGTTGAAAGAGAGCAGACTCTTTGATGTGGTGAAAAAAACGTTAAATTGTTCACTACAGATTAGTAAGTAACCAAAAGTAAGCCTGTGCTTAGCTTGCCTATTGAGTAATATGGCATTAATTTCCCCCAAGTTTGCAGAATCTGCAAAATAATTTGTAGTCTACAACCCCCAGGGTTGGTGGAAAATATTGATTATATTCTGGGCTGTCAGAAGAACAAATAAGCCTGTCTTGGAAGAAGTACAGTCAGAATGTTCCTTAGAATCAGGAATGGCAAGGCTTCGGCTCATGTACATTGGACAAGTTATCAGAAGGGACCAGTACCTACATAAGGACATCATTGTTGGCAAAGAAAAGGGCCAGTGAAAAAAAGAAAGGCCCTCAACAACATGAAATGACACAGTGGCTGTAACAATGGACTCAAACATGGCAATAACTTTGAGGATGAAGCAGGCCCAGCATCATTTAGCTTTGTTGTATAGGGTTGCTATGAGTTGAATCCAACTGGATAGCACCTAACAACAGACTACCCAGAGAAATCAGGCTGAGGTGAAGATTTTACCTGAAATTACAGTCTTGTTGGCTGCTCCTCCATTTCTTTGTGCTTTCTCTTCTCTTTTTCCAGTTTTCCAATATATCATTTGCATTAAAATCCACAATTCAGAGGGACTCAACCTAAGGTCCTTCCCTTTATTCATACTGCGCAAGACCCACTAGTCTCCATGCTCTTCTTAGAAGCTGCCAACATACTGCAACCTTGGGGACTTATAGATGCTTTTCTTTAGGCCTGTAATGCTGTTTTTTTGTTTTTTGTTTTTTTTTTTTGTCTACATGTTTTACTCATTCAAGTCTCTGTTTAAATATCTCCTTACCAGGGAGGTCCTCAGTGACCACCTCATATCCTTGCCTTTCTGGCTCATACTCCCCCATACTATTCTATTATCCATAACATTCATCTTCATCTGATATAGCATATATTTGTTTATGTTTCCTAAGTTATTGTGCTCTGGCTAGTGTGTACATCCCACATAAAATATTAACTCTATCTCTAGCAACCAATATAGTCCCTGGTTACATAGTAGGCATTCAACACGTGTTTTTAAATGAAGTAAATAAATAAATGAATGCTAAAATTTAATTACAGAGTAAATGAACATAATTTTCATTCTATAATTAGGCATTTTCTTGTCTAATATCCCAAACTAAAGAAATCCTCTAGATAGATGTCTGCATCATTTTTGCCTCAGTGGTTTATTGAAGAAATAATTCTCATACTCAGTATATGCAGATTAAATAAGCTGCACATGTCATAAAATATTATGTTAGTCAAGCTTAAGTGGGACCTGTACAGTTCCTTAGCCAAGCATAAGGAGCCTTGGTGGAACTGAGGATTAATAATTGGGATGCTAACAGAAAGGTCATCAGTTCAAACCCATCAGTCATTCCATGGGAGAAAGATGAAGCTGTCTAGTCACATAAAGATTTATAATTTCAGACAGGATCTCTGGTAGCGTAGTGGTTACAAATCAGGCTGCGAACTGCAAGGTCAGCAGTTCGAACTACCAGCTGTTCCGTGGGAGAAAGATGAGGTGTTCTGCTCCTGTATAGATTTACACCCTTGGAAACCCTGTACAGGGTTGCTATGAGTCAGAACTGACTCCACGGCACATAACCACCGCCATATATTATGTCTACAGGTCAGAGTCAACTCTATGGCAGTGGGTTTGGATATAAAATATATTGTTTAACAGTTGTTATAATAAAAAAATTTTCATAATATTATTGAGCATTATGTATACAGTTTGACTGAAAGCTACCCAAAAAAATGCTTCATACTTATTGAGGATCAAATACATGGTTAGGGGTCTTTTCATGGAGTTTTGTTAAAGGTCTGTGCCATGAAATAAACTTCAGAATTAAATTCTAATACAGCAAAATGAAAGACAGCAAGATGTTCCCAATAGTTTTATAGGCAAAAGCAAATTTAGGATGCACTATAAAGATAATGCTGAGGTGGTGAGCACATTAATAAATTAAAAGAGAAAGAGAATCAAATCATGAAATTAGAACTGAATGTTAAAGGTAACTTGATCAGAACATCAGGAAAAGCAGTTGGAGACAGGAGGCTGCCAGAGAGAGGTCTGAAGGCAGACTGAAGTGCAGGCTTCATATTATTCTTGCCTCCCTTTTGGGTCCTGAAAGACCAGACACTCTCTATTACTGGTTTGATGCCACTTAGAACCACTGAAGACTTTATGGAAACTTGCAGTGAAGTCAAGACAAGTCTTTTCTCAGGATCTCAGTGAGATGGCGTCAGCCTGTCTGTCTATTATTATCCACAATGTAAGCACCTGTTTTAATCTGAATGAGGGACTTATGACTGAAAGTATATCACTATATTGACATATCATATCGACTTTCTGATAATGTTCTAAAGCCAGTAGTGTAAGAGAGAGAAAATGCCACTGGGTACAAATTGTGGCATCAATTCTCTGCTACACTGATCAATTGAATTTATATATCACCTCCAGCTACATTGTTAAAATCCATAGTTTTACTATCTCTTTGGTGCACAGCACGCAGTTTAAATAATTGCAGATTCAAATAAATTTTAAAAGGATTGAACAGAATTTAAATTAAAAATGTGTGAACATTGTTGTTTTAACTACTCTTGATTGTTTACTAATTTAACTCAATGTATCCACCTCTTTTCCTTTCATCATTTAATTCTCCTAAATATAAAGATTCTTCAAATTTTCTACATTCCAACATCAAAGTATTTGGACTATTTTAAGCAATAAAGGAAAAATTATATATATATAGATTCTCAGTTCCATTAAATTTGGTCATCAAAAAACACCAGAATTTCTGAATTAGAAATCCCCTGCCCTCAGTACTAAATACCTCTCTCTTTCAATTATAAGAGTTTTACATTCATTCATTCCACATCAATGTTATAAAAGGACAATTAAAAATGTATTACCTCAACAATCCTCCAACAAGTATATTACACTGAAACTTTTTCTCTATGAAATTTTTGTCTGAAATTGCAAAGCTCTGAGGGTAGTCCAAAATATCATACCACTTACAGGAAATTAAATTAAATATATGTTAAAGAAATTGAGCAAAAGAAAATAATAAAAAGAATTTTTTCAAGTTTTCAAAATTTTGCTGTACATTTTGGACATTTTAAAAAAAACATGCAAGAAGCAAGCTGTCACTAGAAAAATTCTAACTAGAAAAGTGGGCAATTTCAATGTTTCAATGTTGATTTAAGTGTTGAGTTTTGATAGTTTCAGGTGTCATAATTGGAATGTACGCTATTTAAAATTGTAATGCTAATGATTAGCATTTAAAGCATATTCATGATTTAGTATGCACAATTGCCTCATGCATATGTGAAACCTTGACAATGAATAAAGGAGAGCAAAGAATAGTTGATGGCTTAGATATATGGTACTGGTGAAGAATATGGAATATATCAGACAATTCCAGAAGATCCAACAAATTTGTCTTGGTAAAAGTACAACCAGAATGCTCCTTAGAAGCAAGAGTGGAGAGACTTTGTCTCACGTACTTAGGACATGTTATCAGGAGGGATGAGCCCCTGGAAAAGAGCATCATGCTTAATAAAGTAGAGGAGCATCGAAAATGAGGAAAATTCTTAAATGACTGATGCAGTGGTTGAACAATGGGCTGAAACATAAAGATGGCTGTGAAGATGGGACAGGACTGGACAATGTTCTTGTTCTACTGTATGTAGTGTCGGTATGAATTGAAATCTAGTCATTGACGTATAACAACAGCATGCACTATATTAAACTATTGTTGCTGTTGTAAAGTGCTGTGAAGTCAGTTTTGACTCATAGCAACACTGTATAGGGTTTCCAAGGAGTGGCTGCTGGGTTTAAACTGCCAACCTTGTGGTTTGCAATCCATATTGTTGTTGTTGTTAAGTGCCGTCGAAACGGTTCCGACCAATAGCGACCCTGTACAGGGTTTCTGAGGGTGTAAATCCTTACAGGAGTAGAAAGCCTCATCTTTCTCCCGCGGAGCAGCTGGTAGTTTCGAACCGCTGACCTTAAGGTACGCAGCCCGATTCGTAACCACTACGCTACCAGAGCTCCATATTAGCATACGTTAATTTAATTTGCTTTCCATAATACCTAGAAATGTATGGATCATTATCTCCAATTATTTTTCAAATCTATAAACATAGACTTATAAAGGTTATTTTATATAGTTTAATAAATGTGGGAGATTAAAAACTGACATGAAAGAATCTCTTGCCAGAAGTTGTTGTTATCATAAAGTCAATTCCTCCTCTCTAATAAATATGTGAAGAGCACTGGTGTTGCTTTGGGTTAAACTTTGGGTTATTAACCACAGGCTCATGGAGAAAGAATGAGGCTGTCTGCTTCTAAAGATTTACAGCCTCAGAAACCTTTTACAGGATTGTTATGAGTCAGAACTGACTCAACAACACCTAACAAGAATAATATATAGGGTATTTATGAGGAGAAATTGACTCAATGACAGTCAGTTTGGTTTGGTTTGGTTTTGGTTAATAAACAGATATATTGCATAAAATATAGCAAAAGTTATCTTTAAAAAATTCACAATTCTAAAAGAAAATTAAATTCACAGTTTTTGTAAGTAACATGTACTCAGAATCTCAGTTACTCAGTACTGTAGTAATTGGAAGCTAGAGCCAAAATGGTTTAATGGAGTGTTGGTGTCAGGCTTTAGATGCCACTGAATCAGCTCTTAGATGCCACTGAATCAGCTCTGACCCACAGTATCTCCATGCACAACAGAATAAAATACTGCCATATGCGATTCCATCCTCACAATTCTTGCTATGTTAAAGCCAATTGTCAATTCATCTCATTGAGGGTATTCTTTTTCACTGACTCTCTGCTTTACCAATCATGATGTCCTTTTCCAGAAATTGTTCCTTCCTAATTACATGTCTAAAGTGCATGAGACAAAGTCTTGTCATCCTTGGGTCTAAGGAGTATTCTGGTTGTACTTCTTCCAAGACAAATTTGTTCAATTTTCTTTGACAAAACCATAATTCAAAGGCATCATTTCATTGACCTTCCGTATTCATTGTCCAGGGTTTGTATGCACATGAGGCAATGAAAATACCAAAGGCTGGATTTCTAATGGAGATGAAGTCCATACCATAGGTATGTAGGAGACTGAACTTGAGCTACTTAGAGCAAATAATTATGAAGAGTTACCATATGCATGAAATATGAACTAGGTACATTTTGAAGTGACATATTTGTCAATTTATTGTGACTATGAGGATATACATAGACATCAGGAAACATAAAGCATAAACCTTGGATTTGTCCACATCCAGTTGTAGAATTCAAATTCACATTAGACATACTGTCTAGACACCTGGCAGAAAGAAATGTGACATCTCTTAGGTGCTTCCTAAGCCAGAGCATACAGGATTCTGATTTTAAAAAAGTCTTCACAGGACGCTTATGTAATAAATTATGCATGAAAGAAATTAAGACAACAAATGAATTATAATTTTTCTACCCCAAGAAATAATAGAATAACAGTACAGATTTTAAAATGAATGTAATTAACATGTTCAAAGAAATAAGGAAGGATACAAAAAAATCATAAGACAAAATAGAACAAAGGCAAATTAGACTAGTGATTTTTTTTCCAAATTACAAAGATTACAAATATAGTTACTAAGCTTTAAAACAAGGAAGACAATGGATCTATTCCAGTAGAACTAAATAACTCACCAATAGTGTGTTACAGCTAAGAGATAATATGAAAAGAATTCAAAATATATTAACCTGATTTTGAGATTTTTGTCTTTCTCTTTAATGTTCTGTGCCTATATTGCCATATGAAAGTCTGATTTCCTCCCATTCTCTCTAGTAATCCATTTTGGACTTTTACATTATATTCTCCATGGCTTTTGTCTACCATCTAAGCGAAAAGCTGTCTTGAGATGTAGTGAGTTATTTCATCTCTCTTCCAGCCGTACATAGCCTTTAACTCCCACCAAGAAATGTTTTGGCCTTGCTGGGTCTGGGTAAAAGAAGGTAGGAAAGATACTGATAGTGTGACATGATTCCACTGTGGATGTAAAGAGAGTTCATTGAAATTGTAAAAACTTCAAATGCTAGAATGGGTATAAAAGGACCACCTCAGAAGCAGGAGGAGGATCTCACTACAATCAAAGAAAAACAGCCAGGTGTGGAGAAAATCCTTTATAATCTGAGAACCTACTCTTAAACTCTGTGATACTGGAGGAATAGCAAAGGAGCCTTAGCTGAAAAACCAAGAACCAGAGCACAAGGCAGCCCATGGAGCAAGTAAAACTGAATCACTTTGGGCAGGAGCCTTGCTTGTTGAGTGGTGTGCCTCCAGGCACTTAATTGGGGTTAGGGGTTAGTTTGCTGACCAAGAGAGCTAGGCTGAGACTTATGGTGGAGTGGTGTGTTCTATGGGCATTTATCAGTATTTCTAAAAGAGCTTTCTAACAGTACTAAATCAGGGTAGATGCCACAGTAAAGTAGGTTTGAACTGCAAGGTCAGTGGTTCAAGCTTACCAGTTGCGCTTTGGAAACCCTATAAAGGGCTGCTGTGGATTGGAATCGATTTGAGATACTTAACAACAGCAACAACAAAAGCTTTTTAACAGTGCTGAAGCAGGGCTGAGGCCAGGTCACAATGAGGAGGACCAGAGAGAAGCCTGCCAATTGGCATGACAGAGGAGTGGCTGTACTGATTTGAAGAACTGTACCTTGAGCAGTTCTGACCCTGAATTGTACTCTGTTAATTCCTAATAAACCCCATAATTGTGAGTATGGTGTCTAAATTCTGTGTGGTTTTGTGTAATATCATTTTTTGTATTATTTTTTAAACATGTAGGAAAATTGGTAGAGATACAAGGAAGGCCATTTTTAGTACAACATAGTAGAAAGTATTGGGCGAATCTGCTGCACAGGAACTTTTTAAAGTATTGAAGAGCAGAGATGTCAGCGTGAGGACTAAAGTGCGCCTGACCCAAGCCATGATATTTTCAATAACCTCATATGGATGTGAAAGCTGGGCAGTGAATAAGGAAGATCGTAGAAGAATTGATGACTTTGAGTTGTGGTGTCGGAGGAGAATACTAAAAGTGCCATGGACTGCCAAAAGAACCAATAGATCTGTTTTGGAAAAAGTGCAGCCAGAGTGCTCCTTGGAGGTCAGGATGGCTAAGCTTCGTCTCTCATACTTTGGACATATTGTCAGGAGGGAACAGTAGCTGGAGAAGGATGTCATGCTGGGTAAGATGGAGGGTCAGAGAAAAAGAGGAAGATCCCCAATGAGATGGATCAGCCAGGTGGCATCATTGATGGCGTCAAGTGTGGCAGCAGTAGTGAGGTTGGCCCAGGATCGGACATTGTTTTGTTCTGCTGTGCATGGGGTCACTATGAGTCGGTTCCGACTCGATGGCACCTGACAACAACAACAGTAGACAGCCACAACTAGTGAAAGTACTATTACACACCATGTTGTTGTTAAGTGCTGTTGAGTTGGTTCCAACCCATAGTGACCCTGTATAGGGTTTCTGAGGAGCAGCTGGTGAGCTTGAACCACCAGCTTGCAGTTCAAAGTGACTTTACAGTCCAGCACGTTGACTCAAAGTACCAAACCAGGACTCCATTACACATCATCGTAAATATTATTATAATTCTGCCCTAAAAAAGTTTAAAACCACCATGTGTAAATGATTAATTTGTCTAGCAATTAGCTTATCTGCATCTCATAAAAAATTTCAACACTCTTGAAAAGTCATTGTTCTTTAGTGTTGTCAAATTATTTCCAACTCATAGTGACCCCATGTACAATTACCACACACTGCCTGTTTCTGTGCCATTTTCACAATTATTGACATGCTGTAGCCCATTGTAACAGTCCATCTTATTGAAGGGTCTTCCTCTTTTTCATTGATCCTCAGTAAATTATGAGTTCAATCTCCAAGGAATTGTCCCTCCTATTAACATGGCCAAAGTGCATGAGATTAAGTCTTGCTATCTTTATTTCTAAGGAACATTCTGGATCGTACAATCCAATGGATTGTAGTGAGATCCACCAGCTGTTATTTGGAAATCATATACAGGATCACTATGAGTCAGAACTGACTCCATCAAGTGCTTAACAACAACATAGAAGCCCTGGTAGTGCTGTGGATTACCTGTTAAACTGCTAACTGCAAAGTCAGCACCTCAAGTCCATCACGCACTCCTCAAGAAAAAGATGAGGCTTTATGCTCCCACACAGATTTTCAGCCATAGAAACCCTATGAGCTGGACTTGACTCCATGGTACACCACCACCACCATAGTGTCACTGAAAGTAGGAATTGACTCATTAGCAGGGGATTTGGTTTGGTTTTGGTTTTACTTGAAATAGGGTTTTGCAATTCGCCTTGCCCTGTGTTTTAGTAATTTGTGTCTTTCGAGGAATTTTTGCATCTCATCTAAGACATTTAATTTATTGGCATAGAGTTGTTCTTTTTTTTTTTTTTTTAAGTTTTTATTGTGAGTTGAGTTATAATTTACATGCAAGAGCATCAGCTTTACATTCATCCTATCATATCATATTTTGTTTCATTGCAGTGATTACATTTCCCCTCTATGCATCATCATCATTCAATAGCATTTGCTTCCAATCCCTGTTTTGTTGTTTTTTAAAATATATACACCAAAGCACTCAGGAATATATAACCATTCAAACAACAAAAGGGTATACCCTGCAAACCAGTCCCCCCGACCCCTCGGTCACCAGCACACAGCCCCTCTCTCTCCTTGAGTCTAGAGTCCCCAGCCAATCCATCTCTCCACATCATCATCTCTGTCCTCATCTCTGGCATCACTGCTTCTCTGGATAGGGTCCCACACTCCGCTTTTCTTCCTTGATGGTCTCAGGGTCCTCTACCCCTGGACTGCAAGATCAACTACTCCCTTCCTTTTGTTACAAAATGTCTACCTATACATTTGCAACATTCACAATCAGTCCTGATAGCAATTATTCATTATTGAACCACAAGAGTCTTATCCTCATCTAGAATTGTTCTTAATCATGATTTTAATGTCTATAAAATTAAAATCTTCTTAACATTGGTAACTGATATTTTCTGCCTTTTATGCTTGAGCATTTGACCTAGAGACTTATAAATTTTACTGATTTTTTTTTTTTTTTTTCAAAGAACCAGCTGTGGGTTTCATTAAATTTGTCTATTGTTTGTTTCATTTTTTATCTATTGAGATTTGCTCTTAAATTTTTTTTTCTTCTACCTACTTTAAGCTCAATTTTCTTTTCTCGTTCTGATTTTGTAAGAAGGAGTTCCAATCATTGTTTTTAGATGTATTTTTTTTAATTGTTGTTGAGAATATACATATCAAAATATACATCTACATGTGCAGTACAGTGACACTGGTTACATTCTTCCAATTCTCACCTATCTTTTCTGATTTGTTCTTTCTCTACTGAGCTAGAACGATTTCCCCTTGTGCTTCCTATCTAACTAAAGTTTCAAGTTGCTTTTGTCAGTTTGATCTCCTATAGATGCTGTTGCTTTTGACAAGTACCATCAAGTTAGTTCCAACTCATAGTGACCCTGTATAGGGTTTCAGAGAAGTGACTAATGGGTTTGAACCACCAACTTTGTGGTTAGTAACCCAGTGCTTATAGTTCTTTAAAAAACCACAGTGTTCTTGAAAGATATTTTGTACTTTTTTTTTAAGTTAAAGCTATGACTTTCCCTCTAGTTAGTGCTTTAACTGTGACCCCAAATTCTTGATTATCATTTAGTTCACTTATTAAATAAAATATTACTTCTTTTTTGACCAGTGGATTATTGAGAAGTATATTGTTTAATTTCCAAGTATTTGAGGCTTTAATGAGTATGCTATTGTCATGGTTGTTTAATCTAATTTCATTGTATTATAGCTGTTTCCTTACATTTTTTCCAATTTGGTTGTTGCTCTGTGCAGGTTACTTTGATAAGTTCATTACCCTAAATGAATAAGATAATATATTTTTTTAATTGTTCAGACAGTGGAAACTAAAATATGAAAAAATTTAGACTAGAAAATTGTCCTTTTAAAAAATATTATAAACATCAGGCAATCCAGACAAATACACAAAATAGTAAAAATTATTTTGCTTAGGTGTCTGCCTTAAAGATACTGTACAATTATTATGAAAAATCTTCTAGGAATTAATGGGAAAGATTTGAGAGTTCAATAATGGCATCAAATATTAAAAAGATGTCTTTACCTTATCTTATGTTATTTATCACTACCACAATTCAAATGTACTATTGCATAATTTAAACAATAGGAATGATCTGTATTCTATTTTCCTAGTTGTATTTATTAGCATTAGTCATACATACACCAGATCATTAAATCATAGACTGAACTTCTTTGGAAACTCTGGTTTGTGTTATTTTCAACTAAATGGAATTAGGTTTGAGTCTAGAATCTTAAAAGAAAAAAAAGGTAATTTGTGATTTTCTAATTCATCTGATTCCTACCATTACTACACCCTCACTGATTCCACAGGGTGTGTTTATGTAGTTTAATCACATTAGAATATTGAAATGAATGTGATACTGGTCATTACACCTTGACTATTTATGTATAATATAATAATCAACTTTAGTGTCTACTTATTTCAAGTTGTGAGTTATTTTATATTTTTTTGTTTTCTACATCTGTTAATATTATGGATGTACCTTTTATTAAAAATACATATATTACTTAAGATCTTTCCAAAATTGAAAAAGTATTATAAATAAGAGTTGCCATATTCTAAATTATTTAAGAATAGAAGATATGCTCTGGTATTTTCTCTACTTCTTATTAAAAAATTAAAATATCATGAAACTGTAATTATTAAATTAATAAATTAGACAAAAATGTATTCATCAATACTTTATTTAGCTCAGTGATTTTCAATTATGAATAATTTTGTCTCCCAGAGATCAATGAGCAGTATCTGGTGATAATTTTGGTGGTCACAATTGAGAAATGCTGCTGGAGTTTAGTGGATAGAAGCCAAAGATGCTGCTAAACCTTTTACAATGCACAGTGCAGTTCCCCAAAACAAAGAATTACTGGGCTAAAATGTCAATGATACTGGGGTTGAGAAGATTTCTATTAGGAAATTCTGGTTATTATTCTGAATAAAATGTTATATAATGATCTGGAGAATTACTTAAATTACATAACTTATTATGTATTATGGGAGGATTCCACATTTTCTTCAACCAAAGAATACAAAAATACAAAATGTGTAATAACTATTTCATAATTTGTTTGGTTCACTTCATGAGTATAATCATCAATAAAGAGCTTTTTATGGTCTTCCTTATTCACTGTCCAATTTTCACATGCAGATGAAGTTATTGAAAATACCAAGGCTTGGGTCAGGTGCATCTTAGTTCTCAAACTAACATCTTTGCTCTCCAAAACTTTAAAGAGGTCTTGTGCAGAAGATTGCCTAATGCATGTAGTGTGTCAGTTGACTTCCTGACTGCTGCTTCCATGAGTATTGATGGTTAATCCAAGGAAACTAAAGTCTTTCTTTGACAACTCCAATCTTTTCTCCATTAATTATGATGTTATTTATTGGTCTGTTGGTGAAGATTTTTGTTTTCTTTACATTGAGGTGCAACCCATACCAAAGGTTGTGGTCTTTGATCTTCATCAGTAAGTATTTCAAGTTCTTTTCGTTTTCAGCAAGCAAGGTTGTATCATCTGCATATTGTAGATTGTTAGTAAGTCTTCTTTCAATCTTGATGCCATGTTTCTTCATATAATCTAGGTGCTCGGATGATTTTTTTTTAGCACACAATTGAATAAGTATGATGAAAGAATACAACCTTGCCACATAACTTTCCTAATTTTAAACCATTTAGTGTCCCTTGTTCTGTTCGAATTGCTTCTTGGTCTTTGTACAGGTTCTTCATGAAAAAAATTAAGTGTTCCAGAATACTTATTTTCCACAATGCTGTCCATAGCTTGTCATGATCCACACAATTAAAAGCATTTGTGTAGTCAATAAAGCACAGGTAAACATCTTTCTGGTGTTCTCTGCTTTCAGCCAAGAACCATCTGGCATCAGCAAGGATATCGCTTGTTCCACATCCTTTTCTGAATTGGGCTTAAACCTCTGGAAGTTCTCTGTAAATGTATGGTTGCAGCCATTTTAAAAATAGCTTTAGCCAAATTTTGCTTGCATGGGATATTAATGGCATTTTCTGATTATTTCAACATTCTGTTGGGTCACCTTTCTTTGAAATAGCCATAAATATGGATCTCTTCTAGTCAGTTGGCCAGGTAGTTGTCTTCCTAATTTCCTGACATGGATGAATGAGTGTTCCCAGTACTGCATCTCCAGCATCATAGCGTCTCTTAATCCACCATAATAGAACAAACAGAAGAATCAATACATTTTAAATGTGAGTTGGTTGAAGAATACTAAATATCATATGGACTAGCAAAAAAATAACCAATAGATCTGTTTTGGAAGAAGTGCAGCCAGAATGCTTCTTGGAGGCCAAGATGGCTAAACTTCATCTCTCATACTTTGGACATATTGTCAGGCGGGAACAGTTGCTGGAGAAGGATGTCATGCTGGGTAAGATGGAGGGTCAGAGAAAAAGAGGAAGACCCCAAAGGAGATGGATCGGCCAGATGGCATCATTGATGGCGTCAAGTATAGCAGCGGTAGTGATGTTGGCCCAGGATCAGACATTGTTTTGTTCTGCTGTGCATGGAGTCGCTATGAGTCGGTTCCAACTCGATGACACCTGACAACAACAATAACAACAGCAAAAAAAATGAACAGATCAGTCTTAGAAGAAATAAAAAACAGCCCCAAAATGAAATCACAAAGGCATATTATAACAAAACTCTCCAAAACCAAAGACAAAGAAAGAATTCTTAGAGCAGCTCAGGAAAAAATGAATGTTGTCTACAAAAGAGAACAAATAAGACAACTCTCACTTCTCAGCAGAAACCATGCAGATAAGAAGACAATGAGATGACATATATAAAACTCATGGAGAAAAAATGCCAAGCAAGAATCATACTCACCAAAAGTATCTCTTAAACAGAATCATCAAATTAGGACATTTCCATATAAGCAGAAATTAAAAGAATTTTTAAAACCAGATGAGAGCGGAGAAACACAAAAGCACTCAAACTTGCAGATAGTACCTATTTGACCTAGCTTTGATGGATTGCTGATCAGAACTCAACTAGAGGAAGATAAAAATTTTGATAAAGGAAACAAATGTAAATTACTACAATTTGATGAACTTGACCTATACTTATGGATGTAGTAGCTCAAAATACCAACTGAGACAGAAGGAATCTTCACATCAAGGATCAATCCTATCCCCTCTGTACACAGAATTGATAGGGATAGGCCACTTAGACATTGGCTACCTAAAATGGAGGGCAGGGGGGTACTATAAAGGTAGGAAGTGACTGGCTTACAATTTTTCAAGAAAAGAGTTTAGTTTCAGAATGTGCAATGAAAGGTAGAATCCCCACTGAATAGTTTTAATCTTGTTGAGATGGGTCTGGTGAAAGGAGATGGGGATAAGATTCTTATTATTTAATACTGAGTAATTGTTTTCTTGACTAATTGCAATTGTCACAACTGTAAAGGTAGAAGTTTTATAATAAAAAGAGAGGAGGAGTTAATCATACATTCCAGGAGCAGAGAACCCTAGATACATCAAGGAAAAAGAGCATGAGCAGAATTTGGGACCCTATCCAGAGAAACAGCAACACCAGACATGAAGGCAGAGATGATGACATGGAGAGACAGAGCAGCTGAGGACACTAGACATATGGAAAGAGAAAGGCTGTGTGCTGGTGACCAAGAGGCAGACTTGCAGAATGTGCTCTTTGATTGTTTAAATGATACTATACTCCTGAGTGGTTTTTGTATACATATAAAAAACACAAAAAATAAAACAGGGAATAGAAGCAAATACAGCTGAATGATGATACACAGAGGGGATTGTAATCATTGCAATGAAACTAAATATATTAGGATGAGTATAAAACAAATGTTCTCCCATGTAAACTATCACTCAGTTCACAATAAAAACTTTAAAATAATAATCAACAGATGAGACTACCATTGTAAATAGTTAAGATATTAATTTCTTGATTAAAAAAATTCTATGATGGTTACAAGGGATGGGAAAGAAAAGGAAATTATTCACAAGCTGGAGTGGAGACACATGAAGACATGGGTGATGATGATGACAAGAAGACAATATGCAAAAGGGCTGGTTGGTATAAAAAAGATGCAGTTAGCAGAAGACACCAACTCTTGCAAGAGGAATGCAAGAGTTAAAATGAATAGAGGTAAATACTGTTAATTGATGGAAAGTATTACAATCATAGCTTAATGGTAACGAATTGGGCTGCTAAACTCAGCATCAGCAGTTCGAAACTATCAACTGTTCCATGGGAGAAAGATGAGGCTTTCTGCTCCCGTTTATAGCCTCAGAAACCCTGTACAGGGTCGCTATGAGTCTGAACCAACTTCACGGCATATAACTACAACAACAACATTACAATCATTGTAATGAAATGAAGTATATGATTTGTTGAATGTAAAACTTATGATCTGCTCTGTAAACCTTCATTCGATTTACAATAAAAAATTAAATAAAACTACAAAAGGGAGTTCTCTGGACAGAGAACTATCAAAAGCAGACAACAATCTGAGATTCATATACATGACAAAACTCAACCCAGAGGTGTTGCTGTTGTCAATCAAGTTGGTTTTGACACATAGCAACCCTGTATAGGGTTCCCAAGGAATGACTGGTGTGTTTGAACTATGAACCTTTTGGTTAGCAGTCCAGAGCTTATCCTACAGTGTCATACTAGGACTCGAGATATACAAGTATCCAAAGTAAAACAAATCTGCAAATCTTAAAATAGAGAACCAGACATATCATTTTGAAACAATAATAATAAAACAGCAAAGAGTAAAAAGAGGGAATAGTACAGTTACTGAATATCCAAATGAATAGGAAACAAAGTAGATTTCAAGGAAAATATAAGTAAATAGAATAAAACTTAACCATAACGCTAAAACTATACCAAGTCCTACTTTTGGTCCTAGAGAACCCTTACCTCTATCCCAACACTGATCTTAGTCCTAACCACGACTTTATGGAGTCCTGGTGTGGTGCTGTGGGTTGATTTGCTGGACTGCAAAGTCGGCGGTTCAAGCTCACCAGTCACTCTATGGAAATTCTATATAGGGTTGCTATGAGTTGGAACTGACTCGACAGCACTTAACAATCACAACAACAACCATGACTTTAACACAACACAAAACTCTGGCTTATCCAAGTCCTAGTCATAGTTCTAACACTAAGTCATTATTCCTACTCCAAAAGAAGAAAGAAAACAGAAATGTTCCATATAATGGAGGATGATGATCCTTGTCTTGTTTACTTTGCACACATGATCAAGAAGACCAGTTCCTAGAAAAGGAAATCATGTAAAATATGAGCTAGTGTTGGTTGTGTGCCACCACCCCATTTCTGACTCAGAGTGATCCTGCATACAGTTTCCAGGCTGTAAATCTTTATGAGAGCAGAAAGCCTCATCTTTATCCCACTAAGTGGTTAGTAGATTCAAACTGCTGACCTTGCAACCGATAATCCAGCTCATAACCCAATATACTATAAGGGCTCCTTCTGACAAAGTATAGGGTCAGCAAAAGTCAGGAAATTTCTCAAATAGATGGACTCACATAATAGCCACAAAAATGCTCTCAAACATTAAAGATCTTGAAGTCGGCTCATGCTTATACAAGATCTCATTCATTTATACATAAAATTGCATGAGTCAGAGTTGACTCCCAAGATATTAACAGCAACCTCCTCTAAAATAAAACTGAAGAAACAGAAAGGTTGCTGGTTAAATGTTTCTCAAAAATATAAATGAATCATTAAAGGTAAAGAATTTCAATCCCATAATAGATTACTATATAATTACTAAAGATTTCTGCGTTCTTATTTCTTACTCTTTGTAGCTTCTTCTCATAGTTCTGCCTTTATTCATTTAATTTCCATATTTTTATGTTTTTTTGAAAACTATACATTTTACATTTGCAACTATCAGAATCGATGAATTTTGATTTACATTTCCTGAGCTGTGTATGAATATATCTAGTGAGTAATAGTGTAATAACATATTTGATGATTCAGAAACTTGATGACAGAATTGACAGAATTTTGGTCAACATATAAATTTTAATTTGAGATTTGCATTTACAATTGTCTTTTCTTAGTTTGCTGACATACTTTGGCGATGACATACATGACATACTTATGGCATGTTTGATTACTTTCCCTATAGAAATTTTGAAAGTTTTATCTATTGTTTACTAAACTTGAGTATACCATGTGAAAGACTCAAAGAACCTTGATATTTCAATAATGATATAGTAGAGGACATCTTTGCAAATTTGCGTTATTTAATTATAGACATTCAGATTCAGTAAATAATAAGCCATGTGACCGTGAGAACAACATCAAATTTATAATTCACTATGCACTAATTAAGGCTAATAAGGTAGGATATAAGCTTTTGAATAGCATTAATCACAATATTTTATATGAAACTCTATTATAGTAAAAAAAAAATTATGAAAATAATTAAGCCTAAGAGATGCACTCTTCATGTTGATTTTTTTTTCACAGCATGATTTGTAGTTAGCATAGCTGTTCTTTTTAAAATATGGATAAAAATTAATATTTATTTTGGAATGTACCTAATTTTTATCTGTGATAAAGTACCATCAATAATAATTATTTATATATTCTGATTTTATAGAAATTTAAAATTGGAGTCTTCCAGAGAAATTAACTTTAATTTTAAATTATTTGGTTTAGAAGAAGGCTAATCTCTGTATCTATAGTTCATGTTTTATATAGTTAATACTGATAATCAGTATGTAAATCTCCTATACTATCCTGTTTCAATAAGCTAATACAGCATCTATATTTTGTAAATGTGAAATAATGAAAATGACTGTTTCATGGGAAATTTGAAGTAATAGTGATTGTCCGTTTGCAGTAATATGCATGCGTAGATAGGATTTGCTGCTCTTTCTAAACTAAAATTCCCTAATAAATATAAAAAATATGGATATTGAGTGAATCGTTCTCTAAAAACAAAAGTAAACAATTTAAACCTTTCATATTTAATACGTGTAGCCAATAAGGTTCATGCCTAGGGAGGGTCCATCTGGCCTCTCTACAAATGGGGCAGTTTGTACATATGGGCCATAACATATGCATAGCTAGCTGAACCAACCCCTGCAACTAAATAGTAATTAGCTTGGGGCAAGTTTTTTATGACTACTAGCACAATAGCAAGTACTTCCTGACCTACATCCAAATGGACATATGATTACATAAAATGGGTAGTTTCTTTCTCAAGCGTTTGGTTGTGTGCAAAAATGTAGGCTTTGTTTAACCATCGCCAACTAAAGAGCTGAAACCCATATGTTACCCCATAAACTTACCGGTTAGCAATTTGTTATATGCAAGATGCAAATATTATGGTAAGCATTTAGAACGTTTATTCAATAAACCTTATGTTGTAAATGGAAACAACAGTATGTCAGAAAATTTTGTAATTGCAATTTCATCACTAGTTCCATTTTATGTGCAATTCAATGTTTCTAAATTCTATCATTTTCAATTACAGATACCAAGGTCAACAGACTTTTTAATATTAAGTAATTCATGGTTCAATTTTAGGTGAGATGGGGAGACATAGTAAAAATATATGTAAATCTGAAGTTAAAGTACAAGGTTTAATTTTTAGTAGTTCACTGAGAGAGCTACTTAGTTATGTCATATAGAATACACTTGACTACGTGGTCATTTGGTTTGGATCTCAATGAGATTTGATGAGGGAATAATCTACATGGGAACTATAGAATACAGACATGCCAAAAAACTGTAGAAGTTAACATTAAGCAAAAGTTTAACAAATATGTGTGTGTGTGAAAGTAGTTGATTTGGGCAAAAATATATTACACCTATAAAATAATAAAGATATGTTGTTGTTACTGTTGTTAAGTACTATCAGCTGATTCTGACTCATAGAAATCTTGTACAGGGTTTCCAAAGAATAGTTGGTGGATTTCAATTGCTGACCTAGTGGTTAACAGTCCAGTGCTTATCCTACAGTGCCACACCAGGACTCTAAAATATTACAAGTGTAATAATTTGAGTCTAGTCTTACTTTCTAGATGTAAAGATATGAAGAGAATTATTTCAACTTCTAAGGGCTTTAAAATTCCCTAACTTAAACATTTATAAAATACACAATTCTAAAGTAAAAAATCAGAAATGGTTTAATCCAAAGAAATATAAACATGACATTTTTATGATTTTGAAGGGTTAGAGTCTAGTTTGGATAATTGTTCCTCTTGTTTTTAAGTACTAAAGTGAACTTGTCAATGCTTTCCACTCAACTTTGAAAAGTGAAATGGAGAAAATTCCTAGTTTCTGACTATATCATTATTATGTCCATAACATTATTTTAAAATTATTATCATCATAGAGATGAGCATTAAAATGCTAATATGGATCTGTTTTCTTGGGAATACTTAGATAACAACAATTAGAAACATTCACCAACACTTCTTTCTATTAGATTTTTAAAATTTTTACATATACATTAAGATTCTTTCAGTTGTGCAAGAAAATATAACTGATAATATCCATAAAAATGAAATTTACTGGCTCACATTGCTTCAAGAATAGTGTGGACTTTACATATGATTTAATCTAAAACTATTGTAAGGATGCTGTTTGCTTGTTTGCTTGCTTTTACCTGAATCTTTGAGCTCTATTTTCTATCATTTTGCTTTTATTATCAAGCTTACTTCTACCAGGAAAGTGAGATGACTCCTGATGCTCCAAACCTCACGTCTCCACAACTTCACATCCATGGGGAAACTTCTTATTGAACCAACAAACATCACTTATCAACATATAAACCTTTGCCTTCCTTAGATGTCTATTCATTTCTATATCCTATGGTTCTAGAACAACGCCTAGTAAATGTAAATTGCATTATCAATTATTTTGGAATGAGTGACTAAATGAATAAATATATCCTTCTCAAATGATACAGCTGACAACAGATATTAATAGTCTTCCAAAATGATTTGTTTTTGTTATTAGAAAAAAGGAAATATTTGTTTGGACACCTGATTTTGCCTTTGCACCCATTTCCTGCACTGTATAGTAGGTTCTGGCTCATAGCAGTCCTCAGTAGGGTTTCTATAAGCACCTGGTTGGTTTGAATTGCTGACCTTTGGGTTACAGACTATTGCTTACCCTAAAACACCACATCAGACCTCACACTAATATTAAGGGGCTTTAAAATGTTTATGGAGTCCTAGTGTGGCACTGTCGGTTAATGCACTGGACTACAAAAGGGAAGAAAATGCTTAGTATTTATCAAGCTGGAAGAACTGAAGAAAACAATCAAGTCTCCAGTTGTAATATTGAAGGGTTCCATATTAATATACTATAAAAATATTAAACAATGAAGAAAGCATCAAAAGAAAATGGAAGGAATGCAGAGTCACTGTATCAAAAAGAATTTGTCAATATTCAACCATTTCAGGATGTAGCATATTATCAAGAACCAATGGTATTGAAAAAAATCCAAGCTGCACTAAAGGCATTGGGAAAAAAAACAAGGCTCTGGGAGTTGGTGGAATATTAATTGAAAGTCTCAACAAACTGATGTGGAGTTTAAAACTCACTCATCTGTGTCATGAAATATGGAAGACAACTACCTGGCCAATTGACTGTAAGAAATCCGTATTTTACATTGGCCCATTCCAAAGAAAGAAGAATTTACAGTCTGTGGAAATTGTTAAACAATATCATTATCAGATGCAAGTAAAATGTTGCTGATGATACTTCAAAAACTGTTGAAATAATACATCAACAGGGAGTGCAGGCAACTCAAGTTAGATCCAGAAGAGGACCCATAACAAAGATATCATTACTTAAGTCAGATGGATCTTGACTGAAAGCAGACAGTGGCTGGAATAGATTTACTTGTGCTTTATTGATTATACAAAAGCGTTCAACTTTTTGGATCATGACACATTATAGATAGCACTTCCAAGAATGGATACTCCAGAATATTTAATTGTGCTCATGAAGAACCTCCATATAGTCTAAGAGGCAGACTTTCAAATAGAAAAATGGAATGGTAAATAATTTAAAATTTGAAATGTGTATGTCAGTGCTGTAGCATTTCACTATGCTTATTTAATCTGTATACTGAGTAAATAATATGAGAAGCTTGATTATATGAAGAAGAATGTGGTAGGTATCAGGATTGGAGAAAGATTCATTAACAATTTGCAATATGCAGATGACACAACCTTGCTTGCTGGAAGTGAAGAGGATTTGAAATATTTACTGATAAAGAACTTCAGTCATCAGTATGGATTACATTTCAATATGAAGAAAATGTATATAGTTATAAGTGGCTCAATAGACAGCATCATGATAAATGAAGAAAGATTGAAATTCTCAAATACTTCATTTTGCTTTGATTCACAATCAACAGTCATGGAAACTGTAGTCAAGAAATCAAATGGTATTTTGCATTAGGCAAATATGGTGCACAGTGTTAAAGAGCAAAGATGCCACTTTGTGAACTAAGATTCACCTGACCCAAGTTATAGTACTTCAATCACCTCATTTGCATGCCACAGTGGAACAATGATGAAAGTAGACAGTCAAAGCATCAATGCATTTGAATTATCATGTTTGTAAAGAATATTCAAAGTACCATTAATTGCCAGAAGAACAAATAAATCTATATTGGAAGAAGTTCAGTAAAAAACAAGGATGGCAAGACTTGTCTCTGGTACTTTGGTTATGTTGTATGGACAAACCAGTCCCTGGTGAAGGACATCATGCTTGATAAAGTGGAGGGTCAGGAAAAAGAGGAAGACCCTCAACACGACATTATAGACTGGCATTGTTGTAACATCAATGGACTCAAACATAACAACAATTTTGAGGATGATGTAACACCAGGCAGTATTTTGCTCTGTTAGGCACTGGATCCCTATAGGTAGGAACTGACTTGGAGATATATAACAACAACAATGAGCATCCAACATTTAAATAGTGAAGTCTGTTTGCATCTAGATGATCTCTGAAAGAAACTTCATTTTGTTGTTGCTACCATTATTACACAGTGGATAATATTACAACAATATTTCTTGTAGATAACTATTGAATCCATTTTAAAAACTATAATTTAAATTTAAAATTGTATGCTACATTAAACAAAAAACAGAAATGTTTTATACCAAAGCAATAAAAAGTGAAGTTTTCTTTTTTATTTCATTTTTCAAGAAATATTACACTTCAGATATAACTAATTCCAGTATAGTCCAACCAACAAGGATGGAATGCTTAATTCTTATATTACTATTTATATAATCTTTGTGTTACTTTCTAACAGCATTCTGTGAAACTCATTCATTTCTTTTTCTTTTTATAGATAGCCATATCAAGGCCATTTAGACTACATGGAGCACTGTAGTAAAATCCAAGATGAGAGTTTCATGAATATATTCTTACTATCAATGCAAAACAGTCCTGACTAGCTATTTTATCAAGTAACTGAGTATTTTGCACAGTCTTTAATTAATTTAATTCCCAATGAAATGTGGAAATCATCGGACAATATCTTTGATATCCCATGAGAGTAAAGTTTTGCTAAAGGTAATACAGAAACAGCTGCAAGCATACATTGACAGAGAACTTCCAGAGGTTCAAGCCAGATTCAGAAGAGGACAACGTGGAATGAGGGATATCATTGCTGATGTCTGATGCATCTTGGCTGAAAGCAGAGAATATCAGAAAGATGTTTCCCTATGCTTTATTGACTACACAAAGGCTTTCTATTATGTGGATCATGACAAGCTATGGACAACATGTGAAGTATGAGTATTCCAGAACACTTAAATTGTGCTCATGAGGAATCTATACATGGACCAAGAAGCAGTTTTTCGAACAGAACATGGGAACAATGAATGGTTTAAAAGTTTTAAAAAGTGTGTGACAGGGTTGTATTCTTTCACCATACTTATTTAATCTGTATGTTGAGCAAATAATCCAAGAAGTTGGGTTATGTGAAAAAAAAAAAAATGTGGCATGAGGATTGCAGATGATACAACATTGCTTGCTGAAAGTGAAGAGAACTTAAAATATTTACTGATGAAGATCAAAGAACACAGC